>NW_027468664.1:520000-545000 GCF_046254945.1 Alosa pseudoharengus | reverse complement strand
GGTTACCATAGCTGTCTTTTCTCTAGGCCTAGACCTATGGCAAATCCTTATTGTTAGGTTACCATAGCTGTCTTTTCTCTAGGCCCTTATTGTTAGGTTACCATAGCTGTCTTTTCTCTAGGCCTAGACCTATGGCAAATCCTTATTGTTAGGTTACCATAGCTGTCTTTTCTCTAGGCCCTTATTGTTAGGTTACCATAGCTGTCTTTTCTCTAGGCCTAGACCTATGGCAAATCCTTATTGTTAGGTTACCAGAGCTGTCTTTTCTCTAGGCCTAGACCTATGGCAAATCATTATTGTTAGGTTACCAGAGGTGTCTTTTCTCTAGGCCTAGACCTATGGCAAATCATTATTGTTAGGTTACCAGAGCTGTCTTTTCTCTAGGCCCTTATTGTTAGGTTACCAGAGGTGTCTTTTCTCTAGGCCTGGGTCTATGGCAAATCCTTATTGTTAGGTTACCAGAGCTGTCTTTTCTCTAGGCCTAGACCTATGGCAAATCATTATTGTTAGGTTACCATAGCTGTCTTTTCTCTAGGCCTAGACCTATGGCAAATCCTTATTGTTAGGTTACATAGCTGTCTTTTCTCTGGGTCTATGGCAAATCATTATTGTTAGGTTACCAGAGCTGTCTTTTCTCTAGGCCTGGGCCTATGGCAAATCCTTATTGTTAGGTTACCAGAGCTGTCTTTTCTCTAGGCCTAGACCTATGGCAAATCATTATTGTTAGGTTACCAGAGGTGTCTTTTCTCTAGGCCTAGACCTATGGCAAATCATTATTGTTAGGTTACCAGAGCTGTCTTTTCTCTAGGCCCTTATTGTTAGGTTACCAGAGGTGTCTTTTCTCTAGGCCTGGGTCTATGGCAAATCCTTATTGTTAGGTTACCAGAGCTGTCTTTTCTCTAGGCCTAGACCTATGGCAAATCCTTATTGTTAGGTTACATAGCTGTCTTTTCTCTGGGTCTATGGCAAATCATTATTGTTAGGTTACCAGAGGTGTCTTTTCTCTAGGCCCTTATTGTTAGGTTACCAGAGCTGTCTTTTCTCTAGGCCCTTATTGTTAGGTTACACAGCTGTCTTTTCTCTGGGTCTATGGCAAATCGTGACATAAGCTCATTGGTTTCTTTTTTCTTTTCTTTCCCTTGTTGGCGTGTTGGGTAGTGGAGCGATAACGCATTTAAAGCAATGTTCACGTCATGTGAGCCAGAGCCGATATGGCCAGAGCTGCTTGCTCTGTAAAGGTATTAGGTATTTCTGTCCCACCCAAATTGCCTTAAAATTGTGTGTTTAGCAGACAAAATTTCTAAAAAAAATTCCCGGGGGTGAAATCTCCCTCATCCCATAACTTTTAAAAAGCTTGAAACACCTCTATGGGTAGCCATAGGGGGGGGGGGGGGGGGGGGGGGTGTGATTAGTGCGTACTATGGAATACAACCCTAGCGGCGCCCCTGGGCCTGCCACACACACTGCCCTAGAAACCCCAGCTGCAGGGGAATGAACATGTTCCATTTGACACACAACATAACCCAACCCCCATCTCACACACAACGAGAAATCAGACGCACACACAACCATCTAAAAACACTGCCAAAACACATACACAGAGAAAAAGAGAGAGAGAGAGGGAGAGAGAGAGAGAGAAAGGGAGAGAGATATATTGTTTAAGCTTTTGAAGCTCTGCCTCTGTGCTGCGTTGCCCGTGAGAGGCTCAGAAATGCAACTGTTTACATTTTTAATGACTGAATTAGTTATGATGGCGATAGGATAGAGGAGAAGAAATCATTCGTTTGCTTTATGTGTCACGTCTTCCACACCGCAGGACGCTACTTGCACTGCATTAAAAGAGAAATATTCAAAAGCAGGACTTCCGTGTATGTTAAGAATGCGAAATTATTTTGAGGTTATTTTCATCAGTGCAGTGTAATTGTGTCATTTTTGCTCCTCGAGCCCTGTCCGCGGGATTAAAGACACTACCACAGCCGCGCGCCGCCTGCGCTATGACAGCTCTCGCGCTTGGAAGCGTACGCTTCCCAGACCCCGCCGGTTGCCTTTGCCGCTCTCTCTCTTTCTCTCTCTCTCCCCCTCTTCCTTCCTTTCTCTCTCTCTCTCTCTCTCTCTCTCACTCTACGCCTGTGATATTTATAGCGGTGACAGTCAGTGTCACCGAAATAACAGCTCGAGCGCATGCATGCCTTCCTCAGAGGTTTTCCAGCAAGGGCATATGACGTTCCCCCAGCAACAACAAGCACAGGAACACACACACCCCCCCACACACACACACACTCCCGCCAGCACAACACGGAGCAGAGAAAGACCCCAGCCCCTCGCGCTTACCTCCGAATCCTTTCTCTGATTCTTGAACCCATCTTTGCCGTTGGCCGCGAGCTTCTGTTTGATGCTATTAGTGTTAATGTGATTAAGGGCCGGGACCTCCATGTTCTCGGTCTGCATTAGGACAGAGCTCGTACACCTCCCCGCGCCTGGCGGATCCGGTCGCACACATTCACGCGCAGGAGACAGGACTGGCACATTGAGACCGATGCTAGATTCCAAATTCAGAATATCCGTTACCTCCGCTCGGATTGGCTGTCGGAGTCACCGGAGGGCGGGGTTTAGCGCCGGTCACCGCAAGCATGTGTCCGCCTGGTGCCGGACAGGTCACTCGCGTGCGTTTAATGGGGCGACCTCTCAGAAGTCCTCTCGGAAGTCCTCCTCTTCTGCAGCCTCCTACAGCGTGGACAGTGTGGAAGTAGACTTTTCCATTAGCAGCACACTACTGCAGTATGAACTCAAGTCAGTTTGATTCATTTAGTTGAATTCTATAGTGAATATAGGTTATTATTTTTATTTATTTTTTATTTCTCCTTTATTTTACTAGGGTAGTCACATTGAGGCAGTTGCCTCTTTTCCAAGTGGGCCCTAGCCAAGAGAGCAGCATAAACGCAAAACACACTATATAAGACTCACAATACAGACAGAAAAAAATCACAAAAGACAGCATATCCACAAATAGCAAAGCATGAACGATTAAGACATAAAAACATGCAGGACATAACCATGCAGATATAGAAATATACAGGACAAAACAAAAACATGCAAGCAAGACAAACAGAACTCATCAAATGGCAAGACATCTGCAACACCATACCAGACTGCACAAATGCACAACACTCAGCAAGAAAGGCAAGAGAAAAACATAGCGTACAGGGCAACAGATAGATACAGGTTCAGAGATAAAGCACACAACAAGGACATAACAAAAAGCATAGACCAAAGCAGACATAGTAGGCACTTACAAGATGAACATAAGACATGCTACACTGAATTCGTTCAATATATTAACTTTAACCTCAAAACCTCAAAAACACTCACACTGATAATACAAAGTGTCCGCAATGCGTGACTTAAAATCAGACAATGGAATGAAAACGTCTAGCCCTAGCTGTTTCTGAAGTTCATTCCAGGTTGAGGGGGCATTGTATTGAAATGCTAGTTTTCCAAGGTTGGTTCTAGGGGTTGTTGGGTTAAAGAGAATAATATCCTTTGATCTAAGATTATATCTATTATTTGAGGCCCAAGAAAATATTGACAGATAAGAGGGAAGCAGACCAATGACAGCTTTGTAAATAAAAGTAAGCCAATGAAGCTGCCTACGTATTGACAGTGGGTGGCAACCTGACAAACTATATAGGTCACAATGGTGTGTTGAATATTTGGCTCCAGTAATAAAGCGTAATGCTGAGTGGTAAACGGAGTCCAGAGCCCTTAGCACAGATTTAGAAGCATACATATAAAGAATGTCACCATAGTCTAATACAGAGATAAATGTAGATGTGACTAGCTCCTTTCTGGCTCTAACATTAAAACATGCCTTATTTCTGTAATAAAATCCTAACTTTATTTTTAGTTTACACACCAAATTGATAACATGAGAAATAAAAGTCAGGTCTTCATCCACTAGAAAACCTAAATATTTGTAACTTGACACTCTTTCTATCACCTGTCCCTGTAGTGTACTTATATGAGGCAAAATTTGAGTTAGAGAATTTGTAAATAACATGTATTTAGTTTTGTTTGAGTTCAACACCAGGTGTAGCTTAAGTAGATTTTCCTGAATTTTCATAAAAGATACTTGAAGTTTTGCTAATGCCTCGGAAGGAGATGGGGCATAGCAGTATAAAATAGTGTCATCTGCATACAGGTGCACATTAGCATCTACATGTGCGCAAATATCATTTATGTAGATGGTGAACAATAATGGCCCCAAAATGGAACCTTGTGGAACGCCAATTTTAATTTGAGCACTTCCTGATGTTATACCATCACAGGAGACACATTGATGCCTATTTGTAAAATAATCTTTAAACCAAAGTAAAGTTTTTTCAGACATACCTATGCTGTGCAAAGAATGTAATAAAATACTATGATTCACAGTATCAAACGCTTTGGAGAGATCTATAAACAATGCTGCACAAGACTTTTTGCCATCAATGCAGCTAATGATATCATTTACTACTTTTACAGCTGCAGTGATTGTGCTATGTTTCTTCCTAAAGCCTGATTGAACTGGGCTAAGAATACAGTTTGTAGTTAAAAACTCTTTTAGTTGATCACTAATTAGAGACTCAAAGATTTTGGCTAACACTGAAAGCTTTGAGATTGGGCGATAGTTATCTAGCATAGCTGGATCGCCACTTTTTAATAAAGGAGCTACATGTGCTAATTTCCAAGAATCTGGAATATAATTTTGTGCCAGGGATAAATTAAAAATGTATGTTAAGGGGTCTGTGACAATTTCGGCTGAAAGTTTTAGAAGTGATGGGTCAAGGCCATCAGGACCAGCTGATTTTCTACTGTGTGTTTTTTAGAGCTGTTAACACTGACTCCCTGCGGATTGGTGTAATAGAAAATGTAGGCCTATTTGCCTGTCTCATAGTAGGAGACTGAGGATCAGGCTGTGATTGATTTGATAAAGAACTGAAGAGATGTCCTGCTGAAACAAAGTGTTCATTAAATGCATCAACCATTTCTTTTTTGTCAGTAATATGTCCAGAGTCTAAACAAATTTGTTTGGGTAATGCAGATGCTGTAGAGTTGGACTTTAAAGACTTAATTGTTTTCCAGAATTTAGCAGGGTTTTGCAAATTCCTTGCAGTTTCATCTAAGTAAAACTGAGATTTAGCATTACGGATCTGTGTTGTGCATTTATTTCTTAAGCATCTAAAAAAAGTCCAATCCGAGTCTAAACCAGATTTTCTCGCCTTTGCCCAGGCCTGATCTCTCTCCTTTATAAGACCAGATAGTTCATCAGAGAACCATGGGTTATCTCTCCCTTTAACCTTAAATCTTCTTAATGGGGCGTGCTTATTAACAACTCTAAAAAAGAGATCCTTAAAGAAGGTCCAAGCCAACTCAACCTCTGGAACTAAGAATACCCTAAGCCAGTCGCAATGGTATAAGTCATGCAAAAATGCCTGTTGATCAAATTTCTTAAAACACCATTTCTCTATTATTCTTGGAGCTGTTTTTAAGAGTTTACAGTTTCTAATCATTGCTACTGCACAATGATCACTCAAATCATTTGAAAATATGCCTATATATGGACATTTCTCCGGTTTGTTTACTAAGATTAAATCAATTAGAGTGGACTTGTTTGGATTTTTTATATTTGGGCGTGTTGGGGCATTTATTATTTGGGTTAGATTAACAGAGTGACAGTATGCCTTTAAATCTCTGGAGTCATCTTTCAACCAATCCCAGTTAAAGTCTCCCAGGAGAATAACTTCTCTCTCATTAATGATTTTAGACAACACAGATGATAAAGAGGCTAAGGTGTCACTTGTAGCTGATGGAGGCCGATAGCAGCAAGCAATAATTAGACTGATATTCCCTAATTTCAAATTAATTGCCAACAACTCAAAACTTTTTGCCACGCTCATAGAATTTAACAAAGTAACATGATATGACGATCTTACATACAACATTACCCCACCCCCTTTACTCTTTCGGTCTGCACGGAAGACATTGTAACCATCTATTGCAATGTCATTGTCTAAGACGCTCTTTTTCAGCCACGTTTCTGATAGGGCAAAAACATCAACATTTGCATTTATTGCCCAGAGCCTAATGAAGTCCATTTTTGGCACTAAACTGCGGACATTTAAATGCATAACTTTCAGCCCCGGTCTACTAGCAAAATCAGATGGCAGACATCCCAACCTCCAAAAAGTCATTTCAGGGAGGTATCACGAAGCCCCCCCCCCCCAAAAAAAAAAAAAAAAAGATTAATATGTTCAATAATGTCTAGTCAGGACAACAAATAAGGAAGGCCTATAGATATAAATTGTGAAAATAAAATATGTAGATTTTGGTAGTTTGGTCTTTTCATGTAGCCTTGGCAACTAGCCATCTAGTAGGCTATAGGCCTGAATAATATGCACATGAATTGACATGCACATGAACTCATCTCAACATGTCTTTTGCAATCATTTAACCCGCTATGGACAATGCTAAAGTCACTGTTACAAACAGTGCAGGGTGCAAGACTAGGTCCATCATTATGTTTTACTCTTATGAGACAAGGGTAGCCTACACTTTGAAATGGGTCTTACATTTCCCCTTTTTTGAGGCACTGACTCTGCCATGACCCTCCTGTTCCTATACACTGAACTGATTAATTAAGTTCGGGAGAAAAGAGATAAAAGCCCGCCTACACTGAAAACTGATTGGTTGATTTAGCAAAACAGGCCAATCAGGATGCTCTCTGTCTTGGATGCGCTCAGACACACACGCACCACCTCTCTCTCTCTCCCGTCGTGTGCGCGCTACACTCAGATGCACACGCGGTCACGCATGCGCGCTCTTGATCGCTCACTCTAGATTCCGGGAGATTTGATCTAATTTGCGGGCGTCAGGGAGCCGCTATCAATATGCGGGAGACTCCCGGAACTTCCGGGAGACTTGGGATGTCTGAGATGGTATATCAAGACATTCTGGCCCGGGGTTTGGTTTAACATTGCCTGCCAAGAGCAACAACAAAATAATAAACCGGCGTTGCCAAACATGTTTTAATATGACTTCTCGAGAAGATACACTTTTTAAAAGAACATGCCTTGCACTTGATATAGTGAAAAAGTCCCTTATCGTTAGCAAGTAGATAAAGGAGAGCTTTAAATCAAGTCCATGAATGGTAAAGTCGATGTGGCAGTCCTTTTGTGCGACAGGTGTGTTTAATGTGTGTAGGCCTATATGTGTAGTTTTTGATGCAGTGTATGAAACGAAAACCGAACTCCGGAAATCCCGGAGACTGGAAGCTCTTTCCAGGGTAGATGTTGACCAGTCCACATTTAACATCCAAAATAGCACAAAGGTCCAACCAATATGTAAGACGCGCATGATGATAGAAAAACAGTTATCTTACCAGAGCGAAGAGAAGGAAGCAGACAAGACAAAACCACCTGCATTAGTCCATACGCTTTAGTCCATTGTTCGCATCAGTTTAGTCCACTGGAACGCAACGACGAATGTTACTTTTGTGTTGAGTGCAAATTGTCCATAAGCCTAACACGAAATATGGGACTTTGTATAGGGAAACGGGGAGGTGGAAGGGGTAAGGAGAGAGATAGCTGTTGGTGCATCAGGTGGGCATTCAGAGTGGAGCAGCAGGAGCAGGTGTACAAATCGGCAGAGGGAGATGGAGGAACAGTTTAAAATGATCGTTAGTTCATAAAATAAGTGCCACTGCAATTGGAATATGCGAGATAAAAAACGTTTAAAGCGATTTAGAGCGACATATAGCTTAAAACAAAACACAGAGAGACAGAGACAGGAGAGCGATGCGTGCTGCCATCTTGGATTGGCTGGATGTAGTTACTGTAGTGAATATAGTAAATATAGGTTATTATTTTCTTGTGTGTGAGGGTGAATAAGTCAGAGATGAAAATCTAAAGTTAACTAAATGACACCTTCAACAGAATTCATCTTTGTGTGTGTGTGGTGTGTGAGTGTGTGAGGTCAGAGCAGAGAGAGGGGGACAAGGGGAGCTTGATTTGACAACAAATAAAATGAAATCTGTCATTCTAGACATACAGGCGTGCATACACATCTGTGTCTAGATCAGGTGCTTTTTGTTCTCCAACTTCATGGGATTTCACAGGAAACTACTCAAATGCAGGAACAGGATAAGGATAAGGATATATACTCTTTTGATCCCGTGAGGGAAATTTGGTCTCTGCATTTAACCCAATCCGTGAATTAGTGAAATACACACAGCACACAGTGTACCCACAGTGAGGTGAAGCACACACTAATCCCGGCGCAGTGAGCTGCTTGCATCAACAGCGGCGCTCGGGGAGCAGTGAGTGGTTAGGTGTCTTGCTCAAGGGCACTTCAGCCGTGGCCCACTGGTCGGGGCTCGAACTGGCAACCCTCCGGTTACAAGTCCAGAGTGCTAACCAGTAGGCCACGGCTGCCCATGGAACACACATGGGATTTCACTGGAGGAGGTTATATACATATCATTCAAATGCAGGAACATGTTGTGGAACATGTGTTTTCTTAACTGTTTCATATATTTTTGGTTCTCAGAATAAAGTTGCTTCTTTTCAAGGTCAGATTTTTTATTCAACCCCTCTAAGGGGCCTCAGAAGAATCCACACATTGTGTATTTTTGTTACGCTGTTTCACCTGCTGGTGTTACGTTGTAGCTGTTTCACCTGATGGTACCTGCTGGTGTTGCATTGTAGCTGTTTCACCTGATGGTGTTACGTTGTAGCTGTTTCACCTGATGGTACCTGATGGTGTCACGTTGTAGCTGTTTCACCTGCTGGTGTTACAGCTCAGATGTTTTGTTTGGCAAAATAAAATAAAAATGCATTTGTTATTTAATTGGTATATAATTGGAAAAAATAAATATCAAAATCAGTTTCGGCCCTGAGGCTGTTTTTTAAACTTTATACTTTTGATCCGACCATGAAATCAAAAGCCTGAAAAACAAAATGTTATTTGTTTGTTTGTATCACATTTATAAACAAATAATGACATAGGTCCGTGTACCTTCTGTTCATTTGATTTTCAAGGTTGAAGGTTGAACACGCCCATGGTTGAAAAGACCTTTACCTAAAACAGTACTTCCCAGAGAAAAATAAAACACAAATATTGAAGCATTTTGTGGAAAAAATAATCCAATATACAATGAAGGTTTGAATTTCAATATTGTAAATGTACTGCATGCTGACAGCAACTTTTTGGTTTTTGCCACTGTCCGAAGTGATAATTGCTAGCCTATATGTTCATCAAAGGGAACAAGATGGTGATGTTGAAGGAGAGTGATCTGCACATAGAAAAAATTGCCAGAACATTCCAAGCTTCTCATTTTGATCGATATGTAGGCTAATTTATGTCCCAGGTGTGCTGCATAGTAGCTTAGGGAGTAAGGTTGCGTGCACCCTTCGAAGAAAGAGGGGAAATGTCACTGAAAGGACAATCGACATGCATTTATTAGGCTGTTTTGTAGGTATGGGCTTAGCTTAACAGTTTAAACTGCAAAAAAAAATGTAACGTCGGTGCGTTTGACTCGTTATATCGGACTCCCATAATGCCATATGTGTGAATGTTGGAATGTGTAATATCGGTTTTAGTAGGCCTAGTTGTATTTGCATTTACCTTGTGGTGTGTGTTCGCATGTGTAGTCTTTCCTTGGTTGTACCTCATGTGTTTATTCCTGTGTGTTGTATGTGACTACCCCGTTCGTGTAGCCATGTGCATGTGACTATAGCCTTGTGTGTTCAATAATAATGTTTATACCTGCTGTGTTCCCCGCTCCTGACCCAATAAATGTTCTGATTTGAACCTTGTCGCCTCAGCTGTTACAATATGAATATAAATATAAAATAATTGTAGCATATGTCACTTTGAACAGAAGCGTCTGCGAAATACTAGCCTATTACCATAACCATATAGGCTACGTCCTTGGTCATAGAACTGGCTATAGCTTCCCTAGGCCTAATCACATGCACTCCACCAGCTCCCCCACCCTCCCCCAATGCAAGGACAGCTCATTCTCGATTCTTTCTCCATTACTATTCTCCTTTACCAACATAATACAGGCAACGATAGGCTACAGTCGCGCATACAGAACAACAGAGGAGCCCAAATACATATTTTCGTGCCTCATGCTAGGCCAGTGAATTGTTGTCAGATTTTTTCCAACTCTGCGTTCTACGGCCTCCACCCCCCTTGCTCTTAGTTGAGACAACGTAGCCGACATTTCTGCTTAAGTTAGCTTGTTTACGAACATGTCTCTAATTAAAATGTCAGGTTTCAATGTAGGAGATAGCGGGGATAGGGCAAATGAAAAATTGAGGAAAGTGCCGATTTCACATTATTGATGTGCGGATTTTGGATTTCGGTCGTGGGGATACAAAGTTTAATATCCAAAACAAAAACACGAGGGAATGTCCTATTTTGTTTTTAAAAAATACAGATATAAGGTCGTTTTTCGATTTTCAATTTTCGTTTCGAATTTAAAAATCAAATGAACAGAAAGGTACACGACATAACAAGCCATTTTTTCATTTTGGATTCTCAATTGAATATCAAATGAACGAATGATACACGGACCATTAGGCTACAAAGACAATGCTGACTTAATGGATAATGTGAAATGCAAAATGCAATAAAGAAAAATTCGAGCGTTCCATTCACGACGCATAGCCTATGCTAGCGCGTATGTTCAAAAAAATAGACCAGCGAAGTCTTCTAAAATTGTTTTACGCGTCGCGAATGGAACGCTTCAGTTAAGTGCCCGGTGTAGCCCCCCTGTAACAACGTTATTTGGACAGTAGGCTAGAACTGGGAGACCTTGAACTATGAGACCTATGCTCTGAAACAATGGTTCCTGTGGTTGCCTGCCGGTCATAAATTTTCATCGGCTTGGAGCAGCCTACAGAAGTTTGAATGCGCTTGGGGTTATCCTATTTCTGTTTGCTGACGAAAGGTGAAGTTCCGGCTGAGCATCATAAGATAGCCTAACCTAGGCTACTCCTCACTTGAGTTCGTTATTGTGAACATTAGCATCATGAGAGAGCCTAACCTAGGCTACTCCTCACTTGAGTTTGTGACCTAGGCTACTCCTCACTTGAGTTCGTGGTTGTGAACATTAGCATCATGAGATAGCCTAGGCTAGTCCTCACTTCGTGATTGTGAACATTAGCATCATGAGATAGCCTAGGCTAGTCCTCACTTCGTGATTGTGAACATTAGCATCATGTGAGAGCCTAGGCTAGTCCTCACTTCGTGATTGTGAACATTAGCATCATGAGATAGCCTAGGCTAGTCCTCACTTCGTGATTGTGAACATTAGCATCATGTGAGAGCCTAGGCTAGTCCTCACTTCGTGATTGTGAACATTAGCATCATGTGAGAGCCTAGGCTAGTCCTCACTTCGTGATTGTGAACATTAGCATCATGAGATAGCCTAGGCTAGTCCTCACTTCGTGATTGTGAACATTAGCATCATGAGATAGCCTAGGCTAGTCCTCACTTCGTGATTGTGAACATTAGCATCATGTGAGAGCCTAGGCTAGTCCTCACTTCGTGATTGTGAACATTAGCATCATGTGAGAGCCTAGGCTAGTCCTCACTTCGTGATTGTGAACATTAGCATCATGAGATAGCCTAACCTTTGAGCAAAATTTACACTCAGCATCCACGTCCTGCGCCGATGTCTGTAATATGTTGTGAAATAGCAGCAATGCATCGCATGCTTTGGCAACAGGTCTTACATTATATCTGTAGGATTGCCTTTATGTCTCAAGAGACTCATATCATTCAGATGGCCATGATATGACCCCCTCCTCAAAGAATTAGCGAAAACAGGCCTCGGTTCTACTTCCAGGTCTATCTAGTTTAGACCTAGGTAGCCTAGCCTACTGTCCAGATAACATGGTAGTCTAGCCTACTGTCCAGATAACATGGCTAGAAATACATTATTTTTTCTTTATTGCATTTTGCATTTCACATTATCCATTCATTAAGTCAACATTGTCTTTGTAATCCCTGGAATAGGTCAAAATACGTTCCAAAATCCATTTTCCAAGATAGAATAATGAAAAACGCAAAAGTACACGTGGCAGCCATACACAAGAGAGTGGCATTCTGAGGCGTCAAGACTTTTCTGCAGATATTCAAGAACATGAACTTCATTGTGCAGTGGAAGAAAGTATTATTCTTATACTACACTACTACTATTCAGCCTGGAATCCCTATTTGTACTGAACATGTTTTTTTGTGGCTCAAGAAATTCACAGACATTAAGAAATCATAATATTACAGCAACAAGTTATGTGTACGAAAATGGGATGGCAAAGCTGATTCAATGTGCCAACTGAAATGTGCTGATTTGCTTTCATTTGCACTGGCAACCTGAAGATGCTTCCTGTGAGAAGAATCGTCCACAGAGCTCAGGTAGAGTTTTGGTTCTGTTCATTTGGGATCGACGTCCTGGTGAAAAGTCCATGTCATTAATAATGTTTTGCCTGTAGTCCTGCCTTGAATAGCGATTGTAGGCTCCTTATTTAATAACTAGGCATATTCTTTCTAGTTTGTTCTTCGCCAATAGATCTTCATCAATACAGATGATGCAGATGACAAGCTTCCTTTCTATGTGAAAGGGGGCGTTTAATAGCCTACTACTAGTAAACAAGACCTTTGTGTCTTTTGAGCATTTAACATTTGCATGAGTGTGAGGGTATTTTGATAAATCTGCAAGTCAGATATTTTTCTATATTACCCATGATTTCTAATGCATTTTTATTTAAAAAATATGGGAGGTGCCCTTTTTTCACTTGAGCCCCTGCTTTTCAAAATGTCTGTGCACGTCCCTGTTACCTGGTAAGGTGTGAGGATGTTACCTGGTGATGTGTGAGTTTGAGGATGTTACCTGGTAAGTGAGTGTATGTGTGCAAAGACACTTAGTGTGCAGCTCTAGTTAGTGTGTGTGTGTGTGTGTGTGTGGGGACAGGGAGGGGATGAGACTCAAAGCAAACTCTCGGTCTATGCCTTTATTGTGTATTTCATGTTAGACAGCTTCATTATTATTGCTCTGCTATCTGAATCATTTATAATAATAATAATAGTTTAATATCTAAACATTGGTCAACAAGAAGAGTTTTAAATACTGAAGTCACACAACCACAGCCACCAGCTGCTCACACACACACACACACCAGATAAAAACACACTCTACCACCCCCCCCAACACACACACAAATACACACAGAAAAGACACTCTTACTCTCACACACATATCCTGAGACAACTGCACTGAAGCATTAGAAGTCTACACACCAAGGATCCAAGGAGATGTGTATAGTAGGGTTACAGTTAGATGGTTGATATGGGATTAGAGATGGTTAATCTGGGGTTGGAGATGTGTAATCTGGAGTAGGTGGTGTGTAATCTGGGGTTGAAGATGTGTAATCTGGGGTTGAAGATGTGTAATCTGGGGTTGGAGATGTTTCATCTGGAGTAGGTGGTGTGTAATCTAGGGTTGGAGATGTTTGATAGAGTTGGAGGTGTTTGATAGAGTTGGAGGTGATTAATCTGGGGTTGAAGATGAATAATCTGGGGTTAAAGATTAATAGTCTGGGGTTAGAGATGGTTAATATGGGGTTTGAGATGTCTAAACTGGGTTTGGAGATGAATTTCCATATTTTATCATCCTCTTCTCTCTCCCTAATACACATATACATTCAGTACACACACTCACACACAAACATTTGTGACATCACTATATCCACACATTCTTCAAATAGCATAAACATAAAACCACATACACACACACTCTACAAGACAATATTTAGCCCACACGCACCATACTAGATACTCTTCAGAAAACACACACACAGGGGGCATATTCTTCTTGCTAACACACACACACACACACACACACACAGCGTTCCATCACCCAATTCTGAGGTTAAAACCCATATTTGGTAGTTTGGACAGTGAGAGCAGAAGTATAGATGTTTGTGCAGCCAGTAGTGCATTTGTGTGTGTGTGTGTGTGTTTGATACTAGTAGTGTGATGTGTGTGTGTGTATGTATTTCAGAGTGGCCGTAATCTGTGTGTGTGTGTGTGTATTTGAAAGAAGCCGTAGTGTGTTTAAGAGTGGCCATAGTGTGTTTGTGTGGGTGTAAGATTGGCAAAAGTGTGTGTTTGTGTGGGTGTAAGATTGGCCATAGTGTGTGTGTTTAAGAGTCGCCGTTGTGTAGTGTAGTGTGTGTTTAAGAGCGGCTGTAGTGTGTGTGTGTGTGTGTGTGTTTAAGAGCGGTTGTAGTGTGTGTGTGTGTGTGTGTGTGTGTGTGTGTGTGTGTGTGTTTAAGAGCGGTTGTAGTGTGTGTGTGTTTAAGAGCGGTTGTAGTGTGTGTATGTGTGTGTGTGTTTAAGAGCGGCTGTAGTGTGTGTGTTTGTTTAAGAATGGTTGTAGTGTGTGTGTGTTTAAGAGCGGTTGTAGTGTGTGTGTGTGTGTTTAAGAGCGGTTGTAGTGTGTGTGTTTGTTTAAGAATGGTTGTAGTGTGTGTGTGTTTAAGAGCGGTTGTAGTGTGTGTGTGTGTGTGTGTGTGTTTAAGAGCGGTTGTAGAGTGTGTGTTTGTTTAAGAATGGTTGTAGTGTGTGTGTGTTTAAGAGCGGTTGTAGTGTGTGTGTGTGTGTGTGTGTTTAAGAGCGGTTGTAGTGTGTGTGTTTAAGAATGGTTGTAGTGTGTGTGTGTGTTTAAAGAGCGGTTGTAGTGTGCATGTGTTTAAAGAGCGGTTGTATTGTGTGTGTGTGTTTAAGAGCGGTTGTAGTGTGTGTGTGTGTTTAAGAGCGGTTGTAGTGTGTGTGTGTTTAAGAGCGGTTGTAGTGTGTGTGTGTGTGTGTGCGTGTGTTTAAGAGCGGCTGTAGTGTGTGTGTGTGTGTTTAAGAGCGGTTGTAGTGTGTGTGTGTGTGTGTTTAAGAACGGTTGTAGTGTGTGTGTGTGTTTAAGAGCGGTTGTAGTGTGTGTGTGTGTGTGTGTTTAAGAGCGGTTGTAGTGTGTTGATGCTTCTGACCATGCACACAGAGGTGTGGCTAGAAGCAGAACTCACATCTGATTGGTTTGCTGAGTTGTGACTTCACAGTAGAGAAGTACAGGTTTCAGGATTTTAATTTGACATTTAGCATCATAAAACATTTCATTGCTTCTCGTAGGACAGATGATTTCTCTGAAAAAGAACAGATTTGCATGGCAGAAGGAAACGATAGAAAAATCATCATCTCTATATAAATATGTAAATACGCTCCCCTCAGGGAGGCGGAGTCTGGACAACACACTACTGTTACGGGGGTGGAGAGGAGGAGAATACACCACACAAACCAAATGCATCATGGGAAATGAACACCTAAGAACTGATGCATAACTGCTCGCCCAATGAGATGATAGCGTCCAGTTTGAGTGACAAGTGATGCAGGCAGTGAGAGGAGTGATGGTCCAATCAGCAGTGAGCTGAAACTCCTCCTCTTCCTGTACAACTCAGGGCTCAGTTACCCAGCAACAACAGCACCCCCCCCCCCCCCCACGTAACAACGATCATAAAAACGAACACTGGATGATTTAGATCATGTGATGACGAGCGAGAGATATGATTGGCCCCAGGCTATATTTCCTTCCCAACACAACAATTCAGTAAAAAGAACAAAATAATCACAAACAGAGGAAAATAAAAACATTGGGTTGTCATGGTAATTAGTGTGTATGTGAGTGAGTGTGTGTCCAACTGAGGAAAATAAAAACATTGTGTTGTCATGGTAATTAGTGTGTGTGTAAGAGCGTGTGTGTGTGAGTGTGTGTGTGTGCGAGTGTGTATATGTGTATATGTATACGTATGTGTGTGTGTGCGCGAGTGTGTATATGTGAATTTGTATGTGTGTGTGTTTTGTCACGTTAAGGATACACTCAACCATGAGTGCTAGAGGTGTGTGTGTGTGTGTGTGTGTGTGTGTGTTTTGTCACGATAAGGATACACTCAACCATGAGTGCTAGAGGTGTGTGTGTGTGTGTGTGTGTGTGTGTGTTTTGTCACGATAAGGATACACTCAACCATGAGTGCTAGAGGGACACACAGCAGACACATGGGCTAAGAGGATCATGGGTAAAATCTCCATGGAGATGAGTGGGGCAGCAGAGGATCATGGGTAAAATCTCCATGGAGACGAGTGGGGCAGATTTAATAAATAGAAGGTTCTTCTCCCGAACCCACATGGCACCCCCTTGCTCATCTCCCCTCCATTCCGCTTCACTTCTCCATCCTCCACTCCACGCTCCTCCACCTCTAATACCTACACAGAGAGAGAGGGAGAGAGGGAGAGAGGGAGGGGGAGACAAAGAGAGAGGGGGAGAGAGAGAGGGAGGGAGAGAGAGAGAGAGAGAGAGAGGGGGAGAGAGAGAGAGGGATAGAGAGAGAGGGGGGGGGGACAAAGAGAGAGAGACAGAGAGAATGTTTCATTCCAGTTCACATTAAATAGCAAGCAGCGGGCAAACTGCTAATGTTACTTCCTACGTGTTGAATCGAAATGGAATGAACTGTAGGACTATTAGCAGCTAATTTTACTAATGTTTCTAACTGTAGGACTATTAGCAGTTAATGTTACTAATGTTTCTAACTGTAGGACTATTAACAGCTTGAACTGTAGGACATTTAGCAGCTAATGTTACCAATGTTTCTAACTGTAGGACTATTAGCAGCTTGAACTGTAGGAGTATTAGCAGCTAATGTTACCAATGTTTCTAACTGCAGGACTATTAGCAGTTTGAACTGCAGGACTATTAGCAGTTAGCAGGTCACTTCTTTGAGAGATTGTGTGACACACCGGCGCCCCCTACTGTACTACAGCATTGGCACTCGGAGTTTGAGTTTCTGGGGATATTTCTGGAAACAATGAAATGTGGACTGAATATGGAAAAAATATTGTTTTCTAAACATTCCGTGTGTGTGAGGTGTGTGTGTGTGTGTGTGTGTCTGAATGTGAGTGAGAAAGAGTGTCTGAATGTGTATGTGTGTGTGTGTGTGTGTCTCCTCACCTGTAGTAGTTTGGCTTGAAGGGTCCGTTCTTGTTGAGGCCCAGATATTTGGCCTGTTCGTCAGTCAGCTCAGTCAGATGGGCATCAAATGTGGGCAGGTGCAGGCTGGCAACATACTCATCTGGAGGGATCACACACACACATGCACACACACGCACACACACACGCACACACACACACACACACACGCACGCACGCACACACGCACATTTAATTCATTTATTTGGAATGACCAATACTGATTACAACAACACAGCATTCCAAATATTAGTAAAGAGCGCATTGATGTCTCACACATCAACACAAACACTGTGCAAGTGCTTACAGCTTTACAGGTAAATCAGTGGCTATCACACACACACACACACACACACACACACACACTAGAGTGCGGTTCGGGGCGCAAATTTCTGTCCGAAC
This sequence comes from Alosa pseudoharengus, assembly GCF_046254945.1. Taxonomy (NCBI): domain Eukaryota; kingdom Metazoa; phylum Chordata; class Actinopteri; order Clupeiformes; family Clupeidae; genus Alosa; species Alosa pseudoharengus. The sequence continues at coordinate 527,485 of NW_027468664.1, read as the reverse complement.
CCGGCCCGCGTCCGACAGAGTTGCGTCCGAACCCGACAGGTATTTTCATTTTTATGTCCGAACTCGACCCGAGCCCGACACAGATGATGCCTCAGTTATTCCCATGCTAGTGATTAAACGTTCACGTTTGTGGATAGCCTGTCTTTGGCCCATTAAACGGAACAAACAACAAATGGAATTCTAATTGTCTCCAGAATCAGATGAGCGTGTCACGCACGCAGGTCACACACAGCACATTAACACAAGAGGCCTAAGCAAGCATAGCCTATTGAAATAGAATTCTTGTCTTACCATTGACGAAAAGTCTTGAAATGAACTGCAACAGTCTTTGAAACTACAGTGCCTCTGTCTCTGATCCATATGCAGCATTGACGTTAATTGGGGCAACTCGAGGAAATCCTCCTCAGTTGAACGAGATGACCTTATAGCCTACCGGTAGCCTATGTCTTTACCATGCAATGCAAATAGGACGGCCTTCACATAGCCTAGACTTAATTTCCTTTGTTTTCTTTGGTCTTAAAATCTCCTGATAGGCTACCAACTTTTTTTTATAGTCACCCAAGACGTGCCGCCTGAAATGCACATGCGTTGTCACGGCTACATAAACAAATCTTGCACACAGGAAGAAAGCTGTTAGGTCTTTTTTACATTTTATTTTATTCTCAAAAAACAAACGTTTGCATCATGTGAAGCAGACCTGTTGGTTACCCAACATAATAAGCTATTTTAAATGTAAAGCTTCCAATACATATCGCCCCCATGTGTCCGAACCCGACTACAATTTCTAAATATTTGTCCGAACCCGACCCGTCGGGTACAGTCGGGCTCGGATTGGGTAGCCACACACACACACACACACACACACACACACACACACACACACACACACACACACACACACGAGTCAGGTAAATCTGTGGATTAATACATGTAATCAGGGGTAGAGATGGCACCGCCTTCTCCAGACATGCAGACTGCCTACGATTGCTGGCACAGAGCAAGAGGGGGGGGGGGGGGGGGGGTAGACATTTTATTATAGTATTAGAGCACTTTATTTATAGTATAATATATCTGTATTATTTTATATCCTGATATAAAAAGAGAGGGGGTTTACTTCTATACTGTTTGGTAAAGTTGCACGCATAGTCTACAATGAAAGCAACGAGAGGTATGAAATTATGATTTATTTATTTATTTTTGGACAACGTAGGCTACCGGTAAGTAAAGCAGGAGATGTGTGTTGCTTATGTGGTCGCGTAAGCTGCAAAGCACTGTGTGAAACATTAGAAAGGGTGTGTCGCCCTATGAAAGACCATGAGTTAATGGCTGGTATTTTAACATCTTTTCTGAGAAACACAGGTCCATGTACATACACCCATGCACACACACGCACACACAAATGTAAAAAAATCTTTCACACACAGAAGACATAAAACAGACACACATACATTGACACATTATGTGTGTGTGTGTGTGTGTGTGTGTGTGTGTGTGTGTAAGCGTAAGAGACAGTGTGAGGTTGTGAAACCGCATCTTTTTGAGCAGCAGATAGACGTCCTATTTGTGTGTGTATGTGTGAGGGTGTAAAGTGTGTGTGTGTGAGTCTGTAAGGCAGTGTTAAGCATGTATGTGTGTGTATGTGTGTGTGTGTGTATGTGTGTGTGTGTGTGTGTGTGTGAAATCTCACCCATCTTCTTGGGCAGCAGGTAGACGTCCTGCTTGTATCGTCCCTCAGGAGCATTGTAGAGCTCAATCAGAGCCAGAGCCTGGAAACACAAAGTCACCATGACAACACAGTCAATACACACACAATCACTATGACAACACAGTTAATACACACACAATTACCATGGCAAAAGAGTCAATACACACACCAGGGTTTCCCACAGCACTTTGCAGTCAAGGCAACCGCCTTGGCAAAACAAGCCTGCTGCCCTGACGTCGTCAAAAAAAACAAAACAAACAACGTGTTACTCCCTTTCATTCCAAACCGTGACCAACGCCAGTCTCGCTTCTCCGCACAACGCATTAAAAAAATAAGAAGAAACGTGTCATGAATCGAAAAATAATCAGATTGTATAATTTTAACATATGTGATGTGCCTCCGAATCAGAGCTAGTGAGCGGAGCTGAGCGGTGCAAATGTCTCGCTCCTCGTTCTGCCACAGCTCCGTTTAGTTGTCAGGTGTGATGAAATGCGTTCATATTCCACTTTATGTCATAAACGTTGCAGGCCTATGGAAAGGTTTTGTGGTAGAATTGTCCAATGATCAAGTTGTTGCTTCAATTTGTGTTTTAATTTATGTGACGCACCGATGCTGGGTTCATCCGTTTGGCGCAAGTTTAAAATGTTTAGTCGACCGCGTAATTTGTCATTTTCGTTCTATAAGTTCCACTTTTCATGTCATGAATGTAACATGCCTATGATAAGGCTTTGCAGTTGTCCAATATGTTCAATCTATTGTCTCAATTGTGTTTCATATGACGCGCAGAAGCTACATTCATGTATTGTTTTGCTCCAGTTGAAAATGTTTCTGCGTAATTTGTCAGCTGTGATCAAATGCGTTCAATAAATTCCTGTTTTATGTTATAAATATAACATGCCTATGATTAATGCTTGTATTGTGTATCTAATTTAGACCTCTCTTATGTTCAATCAAATTCACTTTGCCCACCCGTTTTTTCTGTACCCACCCATTTGAACATTTCTGGCTACGCTACTGTTAGAAAGATAAGTCAGTGTACTATTCCTACAAAACAACTAGATCCTAACAATGTAGACCAAGAATAACCATGTGGTGGTGACACTGTTCCAGTGAGTAAAGATTCATTTTGGAATCTAAGGACACATTTCGTGGAAACATGAGCAAAGAAAAACGTGAGCAATTTGAATGCTTCATATCAAGTAGAAGGCTGAAGTAAAACTTGGATGCTAAGCCTGTATTCTTTAGGCAATTAATCCCGACTGATCCCTTTAGTTTTAGGCTTATGTGTATTAACGTTGCCAAGCTTGTTTGTTGTTGCACCATCAGTGTTTCAGTCTTTTAAAATAAATGTTCTGAGTGAAATATATTGCCGTTGCTCTTTGTTCTTTGGGACCAGGGAGCGAAATTGACCTGACGCGAATTTGACCGGAGGAGCGGACTTGTGCGTCTTTTTAAGATGGTAAGCGTAAGCGAAGGAAAGCCCTCTAATCGGACGCGCAAAACTGACAAGACTGACTGCCTAGGCCCGTCCAGGCCCATCCGTGCCTACGCGTATGCTTTCTAAATTATTTAGCTAACTCCATCCCCATCAACGAACTTAGGCTATATGGCCAATATCTTTGAAATTTAACGGTCTTGGTTTTATTAGGAAGACAGTTGGGCATGCCTCAGACTCGTGGTGTGAGCGGTATCGGAGCGGAACAGAGCGGCCACTCCGGCCTCTAAATTTAAAAGCGATCCGCGCTCAAATTCCATCCATATTACACAAAACTATAAAATAATCTAAACTTCATTCACTCTCGGTGTATAGATCAGGACAGACTTGCGGAACAGGCTGCAGGGCAACAGTCTGACAGCCTGCATGAAGATAAGCATTAAAGGTGCCATGTGTAAGAATTGAGGTAAAAATATCCAAAAAATTAGCTACACGCATCAAAAGAATGAGAAGAAATAAGAGCGATGATGTCATTAAAAAAATGACAAGGTATAGTGCTGCAGAGATCAACCTAAATTAGCATGCTAAATTACGAGCCACAGCCCGACAGGTGTCATAATACCAGTTTCGGCCATGGGAGGCGGTATGCGGGCAACATAACCGCCAGCCAAACTGCAATACACGTGTCTCGGTTGTTACTCTAGGGTAGACCAACTCACTTTCTGGAGGTATACTGCCCCATCTTTTATGGAATGAATTGATTTTTGGCGGACATTACACATGGCACCTTTAATGGTCCAATAGTAAAACAGTGCAATTACCAAAATGCAATTACCAAAGGGCCCTTGAAATGATCTTTTTAAAGCCAAGGAGGATGGCTTGTAACGATGCTATTGTCAGCTCTGCCATAAGTAGTGACTGATCATCACATTTGCACATTTTGTTGTTTTGCACTTTCTTTTGTACTTGTTCTATAGTTTGTAATAGTCTTTGTTAAAATTGCACAAATTACACAAATATTTTGAAATATTTGTATACTGTTGTATAGTTTGCTTGGTGTTATTACTTTGTTAACTGTTATTTTGAGAAGCTGGTTATTTATTTAATATGTAGTGTTTAATAAATAATTGTTAAATGTACAGAGTCTGTAGTGTATCGCACAAACAAGACGCCAGCAACCCCCCCCCCCACCGGTCGGACCGACACCATAACCTCCCACCCCAGTCGGACGGCAACCGATACCAGACCCCCACCCCCCGACCTACGACCTACGACCTTGACTAACACATTTCCTGCGGGAAACCCTGCACACAATCACCATGACAACACAGTCAATACACAAACAATCAGTCAATACACACACAGTCAATACACACACAATAACTATGACAACTAGGGATGGGCAACGATCGTCGAATAGTCGTAATCACATTGAATATCGAATAATGAATGTGACTATCGTTATCTCCACAACTAAAGAAACTCAAGAAAAAAATAAAAGAAACAAGCACTAGAAAGGCAAACGTGTTCCTATGTAACACATTAGATTCAACCAGAGGGTGTCGCTAAAGCACCAAAACCTCCGTGATGGATATTTATGTGTATTGTATCATATAATAACAGAACAGAAGAGCATAGGCTAGGCTACTGTCTGTCTTGCAAAAAAATATATAAAAAATGTAAAATAATAGTGATGTTTTCGGGCATGTAAGCCTATCTTCCTAAGCTTACGATGAAATAAATTGATGTTGATAGTTGTTGTATTAAACAGATTGATTTCATACAAATCTTAAAAACCTTTCCCTGTGTCATTGTGTGCCTGTATCCGAGGTTTGAGAGTGCGTGCGTGCGTGCGTGCGTGCATGGATGCGCAGGGGAGTTCTTGATTGACCGATTTTCAAATAATATTCGAATACGTATCAGCGAATATCGAATAGTATTTTTGCCAGAAATACACATCCCTAATGATAACACAGTCAATACACACACAATCACTATGACAACACAGTCAATACACACAATCAGTCAATATGGCAACGAGAGAGAGAGAACGAAAGAGAGACCTGGGTTGTGGCAGTGATGGACAAAACAAACACACACACACACACACACACACACACACTCACACTCACACTCACACTCACACTCACACAAACTCACACACACACTTATCTGGGTTGTGTCAGTGATGGACAAAACAAACACACACACACACACTCACCTGGGTTGTGGCAGTGATGGACAAAACACACACACACACACACACACACACACACACACACACACACACACACACACACACACACACACACAGTGATGGACAAAACAAACACACACACACACACACACACACACTCATCTGGGTTGTGGCAGTGATGGACAAAACACACACACACACACACACACACACACACACACAGTGATGGACAAAACAAAAACACACACACACACACACACACACACACACACACACACTCATCTGGGTTGTGGCAGTGATGGACAAAACAAACACACTCACACACACACACACACACACACTCACCTGGGTTGTGGCAGTGATGGACAAAACAAACACACACACACACACACACACACACACACACACTCACCTGGGTTGTGGCAGTGATGGACAAAACAAACACACACACACACACTCACCTGGGTTGTGGCAGTGATGGACAAAACAAACACACTCACACAAACACACACTCACACACAAACACACACACACACACACACACACACACACACACACACACACACACACACACACACTCACACTCACACTCACACAAACTCACACACACACTTATCTGGGTTGTGGCAGTGATGGACAAAACACACACACACACACACTCACCTGGGTTGTGGCAGTGATGGACAAAACACACACACACACACACTCACCTGGGTTGTGGCAGTGATGGACAAAACAAACACACACACACACACACACACACACACACACACACACACACACACACACACACACACACACACTCACCTGGGTTGTGGCAGTGATGGACAACACAAAGGTGGGCACAGTGGAGCAGCTGAGGTTGAGGAGGCGACCCTGCAGACAACAGCAGAGAGTAGATGAACACACACCAGAGACACACACACACACCAGAGACACACACACACACCAGAGACACACCAGAGACACACACACACACACACACCAGAGACACACACACACACACACACCAGAGACACACACACACACACACACACACACCAGAGACACACACACACACACACACACCAGAGACACACACACACACACACCAGAGACACACACACACACACACCAGAGACACACACACACACCAGAGACACATACACACACACACACACACACACACACACACACACCAGAGGCACTCACACACACACACACCAGAGACACACACACACACACACCAGAGACACACACACACACACACACCAGAGACACACACACACACACACACACACACACACACACACACACACACACACACACCAGAGACACACACACACACACCAGAGACACACACACACACACACACCAGACACACACACACACACACACCAGAGACACACACACACACACACACACCAGAGACACACACACACACACACACACACCAGAGACACACACACACACACACACACACACACACACACACCAGAGACACACACACACACACACACACACACACACACCAGAGGCACTCAGACACACACACACCAGAGACACTCAGACACACACACACACACACACCAGAGACACACACACACACACACACACCAGAGACACTCAGACACACACACACCAGAGGCACTCAGACACACACACACACACCAGAGACACACACACACACACACACACACACCAGAGGCACTCAGACACACACACACACACCAGACACACACACACACACACACACACACACACCAGAGACACACACACACACACACCAGAGGCACTCACACACACACACACACACCAGAGACACACACACACACACACACCAGAGGCACTCAGACACACACACACACACACACACCAGAGACACACACACACACACACCAGAGGCACTCAGACACACACACACATCAGACACACACACACACACACACCAGACACACACACACACACACACCAGAGGCACTCAGACACACACACACCAGAGACACACACACACACACCAGAGGCACTCAGACACACACACACACACCAGAGGCACTCAGACACACACACACACACCAGAGGCACTCAGACACACACACACACACCAGACACACACACACACACACCAGACACACACACACACACACACCAGAGGCACTCAGACACACA
>NW_027468664.1:512500-517500 GCF_046254945.1 Alosa pseudoharengus | reverse complement strand
GTGTGTGTGTATTGTGCGTGTTGTGTGTGTGTGTGTGCGCGTGTTTACCTCTGCCAGCAGCACTATCCTCTTGCCATCAGGCCAGATGACATGATCCACCTGAGATCTCACACGCTCCCAAGTCAGCTCAGGGGTCCGAAGGCTTGCCTACACACACACACACACACACACACAGGACATGAATAAGGAAACAAATATTTCTGAAGAGTTCAACCTAATTAATTTGAATCAATGTTGTAGTTTCTCCAAATTTGCTTCCATAGTTCAAACTAATTTACTTCTCCCAAGATCTTATTTATGAATATTTATGTTCTGCATTGAATCAACACCGTAGTTTCCCCAAACCTTAGCCTCCTAACCCAAACCCTACCCCATAGGCTCCTAACCAGGCTGCTCCTAACCCAAACCCTACCCCACACTATTTCTCAATAACTTTTCCAAAATCTAAGGAAAAAAAGGACATACATTTACATTTAAAGCTGCAGTTGGCAAGATTTTTTTGATCATATTCACTAAAACCGACACTATGCTCCGACAGAACAACATAAATCTGCCGGTTTTAGAAAAAAAAAAACGCACTTTTACCTCCACCTAGAGCCGGAGTTATTTGTTTTGCAAAAATTCACAGCTCCCTGTTGTTCTGGTCCAATCAGAGCAGGGCTGTGTGAGATCTGACTGTGAATCACAGTCTGGTGCAGTCTGGTGCGCACTGACGAGCACAAACTCGATGAGAGGGTGCTCGGTGGTAGTGGGGGAGGGGCATGAGAGTTGTAAACATTTAACATTTTGGCTAAGTCCCCTCAATCTATCAGACTTGCCAACTGCAGCTTTAAACACAGTGGTTTTTAAGTTTGCCAATCCAACTACCGTTTCAGTCATGACATACGCAGGTTTTTCACATATCGTCCCTTTTAAAAGAACCCAACTCAGTCCACTAAAAGCATTTCATCTCACCGCTAACGGTGTTTTCACATATAGTCCCTTTTAAAAGAACCAAACTCATTCCACTAAAAGGGGACCAGAAAGAGGCCAAAACAAAAGGGACTCAGTTTATTTAGTATTCACATTGTGAGTTCATTTCAAAGAGAACTCGGAGCACACACGCACACACACCCACACACAGGGTGCTCTTACCACGTCGATCAGACACACACACACACACACAGGGTGCTCTTAGCACGTCGATCAGACACACACACACACAGACACACACACACACACACAGGGTGCTCTTAGCACGTCGATCAGACACACACACACACACACACACAGACACACACACAGACAAACACACACAGACTAGAGTGTGGCTACGGGTCGGGTTCGGACAAATATTTAGAAATTGTAGTCGGGTTCGGTTCGGGTTCGGACACATGGGGGCGATATGCATTGGAAGCTTTACATTTAAATTCCTTATTATGTTGGGTAACCAACAGGTCTGCTTTACATGATGCAAACGTTTGTTTTTTGAGAATAAAGTAAAATGTTAAAAAGACCTAATAGCTTTCTTCCTGTGTGCAAGATTTGTTTATCGTGACAACGCATTTCAGGCATGCCGCCTGAAATGCACACGCGTTGTCACGACTACATAAACAAATGGTTATGCACATTTAGCACATATGCACATAAGCACAGTCTTGGGTGACGTTAAAAAATTGCTAGCCTATCAGGAGATTTTAAGATGATTTCCGTTGCATACTGTGGTAAAGACATAGGCTACCGGTAGGCTATAAGGTCGTCTCGTTCAACTGGATGAGGAAAGGCTGAGGAAGTCATTTGTTCCTAGGGCCATTGAACTGTTCAATGCCTCACTAAAGGGAAGAGGAGAGATAGACTTCTCTGCTTAGTCTGTCTGCCTCTCCATCCTCTCCATGTCCATGTTTTTCTGAGTACTGACTGCCCACTACTGCTTACTACTGTTTTACTACTGTTTTACTATTGTACACAGCCTAATGTTTTCACTACTGTTTTACTGCTACACTGTTACCTCAACCTGCTCTTGCACTAAAATAGTTTTTTATTTTACCTTGTCTACATTACACTTTACTCTCCTATTTGTCTATATTATTTATGCTGGTCTCTAGACCTTACTGTTGCACTGTTGGACTAATGTTGGACTACCTTTTGCACCTTCACCATGACACCCACTCTCTTTAGCACCTTGCCAGTCCCGGCCCAGTCACTACAAGCGTCTTATGCTTGATCACCCTCAAGCACATTGGACTTTCTTAATTTAACTTATATAGTGTATTTAGTATTTAGTTTTGTTAGTTTCTTATCTTATCTTCTACTGTCTTTATTGTACAGTGGAGTTTAGTTATATGTTTATACTTATACTAATATTTACCATTTCTGTTGTAAGTGCATGTTGTGTGTTATGTCTGTATGCTACTGAGACCCTTGAATTTCCCCTTGAGGATCTATAAAGTATCTATCTATCTATCTATCTATCTATTTCCTTGAGTTGCCCCAATTAACGTCAATGCTGCATATGGATCAGAGACAGAGGCACTGTAGTTTCAAAGACTGTTGCAGTTCATTTCAAGACTTTTCGTCAATGATAAGACTAGAATTCTATTTCAACAGGCTATGCTTGCTTGGGCCTCTTATGTTAATGTGCTGTGTGTGACCTGCGTGCGTGCACGCTCATCTGATTCTGTAGACAATTTGTTGTGTGTTCCGTTTAATGGGCTAAAAGGACAGGCTATCCACAAACGTGAACGTTTAATCACTAGCATGGGAATAACTGAGGCATCATCTGCGTCGGGCTCGGGTCGGGTTCGACATAAAAATGAAAATGCCTGTCGGGTTCGGGTCGGGTTCGGACGCAACTCTGTCGGACGCGGGCCGGGTTCGGACAGAAATTTGCGGCCCGATCCGCACTCTAACACACACACACACACACACACACAGGGTGCTCTTACCACATCGATCTCAGTGTTGGAGTGGCCCATATTGCACACAATGCAGCCGTTCTTCATGCGGTCCAGATAGTCCCTCACCACCACATTCTTATTGCCTATGAGTGCACACACACACACACACACACACACACACATTATTCATCTCACATGCACACACACATTAAACACACACACACACACACACACTAAACAAACACACACACACAGACACATTATTCATCACACACGTGCGCACACACACTCTCACACATTCAACACACACACACACAATAAACAAACAACACACACACACATTTAAACCCACACACACGCACGTACCCAAACACACAGATATATTGACAAGAGCACACTCTGACATGGGTTTCTGAGCTAAGAGAGTGTTTTAGGTGAGGTGTGTGTGTGTGTGTAGGAGAGTGTTTTAGGTGAGCAATGTGGGTTTCTGAGCTAGGAGAGTGTTTTAGGTGAGGTGTGTGTGTGTGTGTACTGTGTGTGTGTGTGTATGTGTGTACTGTGTTTTAGTGTATTTAGGTGAATTTTAGGTGTGTGTTTTTTGTGTCTGTGTGTGTGTGTGTGCATGTTTGTGTGTGTGTGTGTGTGTGTGTGTGTGTGTGCATGTTTGTGTGTATGTGTTTGTGTGACTGCAGCTTTATTGAAAGTGTGAGGTGAAACTAGCTAGTGCGACTAACTGATCTAATTTGTGTGTGTGTGTGTGTGTGTGTGTGTACTGTGTGTGTGTGTGTGTGTGTGTGTATGTACTGTGTACTGTGTGTGTGTGTTTGTGTGTGTGTGTACACTGTGTGTGTACACTGTGTGTGTGTGTGTACACTATGTGTGTGTGTGTACCATGTGTGTGTGTACTATGTGTGTACTGTGTGTGTGTGTATGTGTGTACTATGTGTGTGTGTGTGTGTGTAGAATACCTGTGCAAGTTATGACAATGTCCACTTGTCGGATGACTTCGCTGAGTTTGACCAATCGGAATCCATCCATACTGAGAGAAAAAGAGACAGAATAAGAAAATCTCCTTTTAACACAAGTACAGCACGTGATCAATAACGTGATCAATAACGCACAAATACAGCTCATGATCAATAACGTGATCAATAACGCACAAATACAGCTCATGATCAATAACGTGATCAATAACGCACAAATACAGCTCATGATCAATAACGTGATCAATAACGCACAAATACAGCACGTGATCAATAACGCACAAATACAGCTCATGATCAATAACGTGATCAATAATGCATAAATACAGCACGTGATCAATAAGGTGATCAATAACGCATAAATACAGCACGTGATCAATAACGCACAAATACAGCACGTGATCAATAACGTGATCAATAATGCATAAATATAGCTCATGATCAATAACGTGATCAATAATGCACAAATACAGCACGTGATCAATAAGGTGATCAATAACGCATAAATACAGCACGTGATCAATAAGGTGATCAATAACGCATAAATACAGCACGTGATCAATAACGCACAAATACAGCACGTGATCAATAACGTGATCAATAATGCATAAATATAGCTCATGATCAATAACGTGATCAATAATGCACAAATACAGCACGTGATCAATAAGGTGATCAATAACGGACAAATACAGCACGTGATCAATAACACACAAATATAGCTCATGATCAATAACGTGATCAATAATGCACAAATACAGCTCATGATCAATAACGTGATCAATAATGCACAAATACAGCACGTGATCAATAAGGTGATCAATAACGCACAAATACAGCACGTGATCAATAACACACAAATATAGCTCATGATCAATAACGTGATCAATAATGCACAAATACAGCTCATGATCAATAACGTGATCAATAATGCACAAATACAGCACGTGATCAATAAGGTGATCAATAACGCACAAATACAGCACGTGATCAAGAACACACAAATACAGCTCATGATCAATAACGTGATCAATAATGCATAAATACAGCACGTGATCAATAATGCATAAATACAGCATGTGATCAATAACGTGATCAATAACGCGCAAATACAGCACGTGATCAATAACGTGCATAATGG
>NW_027468664.1:505000-507500 GCF_046254945.1 Alosa pseudoharengus | reverse complement strand
CAGCATAGATAAGTGCTTCTTCTGTCAGAAGCAGACAAAAGAGTGTCTTCATGAGGTGTCTTCTCAATCCAGGCAACCAACCAAGAACTATAAGTAATATTTTTAAGTCAATGACTTTTAACAGGTAGCCAGTGTAAAGGTGCTAGGATGGGGGAAATATGTTCATACTCTTTTTGTGTGTAAGCAGCTTTTGTGTGTGTGAGCAGCTGCACATGAATAAGCTGTAAGCTCTTTAGACAGGTATTATTACAACCAGCATAATAGCATTGCAATAGCATTGCAATAGTCTATCCTTGAGATGACAAAACATTAATTTCTCAGCATCTGGTAAGGATAATGACTTCCTTATCTTTGAAATGTTCCTTAAATAGTAAAATTAAGTCCTGGTCAATTATAACTCCCAGGTTTTTAACACTTGTGGATGAGGTCAGTGGAAGATCACTATATGTAGCCTGTTATGTGGATAGGATATCCCTCATCTTTTTGGAACCTAAAACCATGACTTCTGTTTTATCTGAGTTCAAAAGCAGGAAATTATTCGTCATCCATGTCTTTATATCTCTTATACACGTGTCAAGTTTGGCTAACGGGGTTAATTCATCAGGTTTTATGGAGAGGTGTAGTTATGTATCATCTGCTAAACCAGTGTTTTTCAACCTTTTTTGTGCCACGGCACACTTTTGACACTTAAAATGTCCCACGGCACACTAACATCCTGTGTGAAGAAAAAATAAACATACCATAGCCTAAAATGTCAAATAATACACAGATATGTCCTTATTATGGCTTCTATGCAAGACCTGCTCAATAAAACAAGTGCCCTCTGTTTCATTTGTAGGTGACTATATCTAATTTAATTGTTGTTATGAACTGGATGTGATGATTCTGTGAATACTGGATATGGGGTCCCCGTTGTACAATGCCTGCATACCACAAATAGTGCAATCATACAATCAATGAGAGCATGTGGTTATAAATTCTTTGATGCAACAGTTGCTTTTCTGGACCAGTGAGTGACATTTGGGTAATTTTCTGCGGCACACCTGATGATCTCTCACGGCACACTACTGTGCCCCGGCACAGTGGTTGAAAAACACTGTGCTAAACAACAGGGGCCCCAGTACTGAGCCTTGAGGCACTTTTACAATAATCTGGATAGATGGTTTATTATGGACCTGTACAAATTGTTGACGGTTAGGAAGGTATGATCTAAACCAAGCGAGTGCTGAGTCTTTGATGCCTATCAAATTTTCAAGCCTAAGTAGTATGTCATGGTCTATGGTGTCAAAGGCAGCGCTGAGGTCCAGGAGGACCAGTATCGATACAAGGCTAGGTTTTTTTGAGGGAGGGCTTAATAACAGATGTCTTAAACAACTGCGGTAGCTACATGCCCTGATAGAATTATTTATAATCTAGAACAAAACATTATCCAGGAAGGGGAGACCAGTCTTAAGAAGGTGAGTACAAATAGGGTTTAGTAGACTAGTTGTAGATTTTGATGAGGAAATTGTGGAGGTGATATCTAATATGTTGTGTACATGTAAATGAATTAAATGTTGTTTGAGGTCTCATCTGTGATTATGTGATTTTGCTATCTTTCAGCAATGGAGTATGTGTATTTGGTGAAACTGATTGGTTATTGATCTTGTTATCTCTAATTGTTTGACATACAATCATAATACTGACATACAATCATACTGTTGAAAATAAGATAATAACTGTTTTGTGAACTTTATTCAACATAGCCAGTGATTAAGGTGAAATTTATGGTGTTAATTATAGTGAAATATACAATTTCACAAAAAATAGGGTTAAAACAGGTAGAAAAAATGGAGACATACTTTTTCTCCATGTTCAATGACCTCTAAAGACAGTCCAACCACTCTCCAAAAATTAACATTTCAATCCCAGAAACCACATAGGCCCCCTGACTATAAGCTGTAATGGGGATTTTTGGCTAGTAATGTGAGCATCTGCTATTAATTTGAATAATGCTTGAATTGCATGAATGGACTGATGCTATCGTAACACCCCCAATTATCACCACTTTTGTTCAGAAATTCTAAAACAATGATGTTTTTTAACACTTCAATAAAAAACATTTGCTAAATGAACCTTACATTTTTCAGTAGCCATAGGTGTGTAGATTTGAACAAAATCTGGTTTGGTTCTTAACGGGAGCATTTACTGCCTGAAATATCGTTTACCACGCTCGGAGTTACAGTGCTGGCCTGATGGGTGGCCTATTTACGTCGTTTCAACGGCACATGAGCGGTTAGACCGAGAATTCTCATCATGAAATTAAAATTCCACTGGAGCTCCAAGGGGTTGTGTACACGCAGCCTTACAACACTGTTTACAGCTCTTAGAGTCACGGTAGGACTCGAAGAGCTGTAAACAGTGTTGTAATTTGCATTTGAATATCACCGTTAACTCATTTAAATGTCACTCAGCAACTGTAGGATGACATCATAAAAATGTGCAGTGGTCTCTTTTTTTA
>NW_027468664.1:495000-497500 GCF_046254945.1 Alosa pseudoharengus | reverse complement strand
TTAAATTTTGACAAATTCCGGATATACATTTGGAGAGGATTTTCAAATACTGTTCATTACTATATCAACATAACCATATGTATTTTACATCATTTCATAGAACTGATCCTTCTGATTAAAATGGTATGTATATCCCATTGATGGTATGTATTATACTCAAGAAATAAGTTTTTTTGTGTGAGGTCATCCAGCACCAAAAATGGAATGTTCGGCACGCGCTCCGTGTCCAATGTTTGCCATACATTGACTAATCTGTGGCGGGGGGCCACACAATAAAAATCGGCCGCCACACATAAATATTCTATGTTTAATGTAATTTAATTTAAATTAAATATAAGATCAAATCATTGCATTGCCATTGAGCTGCGCTTTTTACGCACGCAGTCTTTCCTTGCCCCGCCCCGCTCTCTGTCGTAGCCTGCTGCCCCTCCTCTGCATGTGCATTTAACAAAATATTCACGATTGTTGAAGGATTGTTGTTGCCACATAGAAGCATTGCATAGAAGACGTCTGGCTAAATTGCTATTAAATCCGCTTAGCATCGTGACCATGCTGCGCAAATTTGTTCAAAACTGTAGCATTGAAGTTAACTCTGCTAAGGTCTTATCACAACATAGTAGGCTACATTCAAGAGACTAAACTTAAAGTTAAGTTTTGCAATCAAGCAGTATCTCAAAGCTAACGTTAGAATACTGTTTGGATGTAGAATTTAGCATGCTTAGCCTACTTACAGCTGCTTGTCAATTTCGTTGAAGGGCTCATTTTATTTACTCTGACACTGAATGTTTGCAAAATCCCGATGTAAATGGAAAAGTGTTTTCCAAAATTCTGAAGTGCTTGTCCCAAGGAGAAGTAGGATCCTTTATTTTAACTTTGTAGAAAACGTTATGAAGTGCATCCACACATCAGCAACGTTAACATTACACCCCCCCCCCCCCCTTGTCCAAGTCAGCTACCGCCACAAATTGAATCCAATTCTGTGGGAAACACTGGTGTCTGTAGCTGTCTGTTCACGTCCGCAATCGATTATAACGTTCCTCAAATGGAGAACACATCCATGTTCTCCCGCATTACACGCTGTCATGCTGTGTTTGCAAAATTCCTGCCGATTCCTGATCGCTAAACGTTTGTTTTCCTTTCCTGTCGATAGCAGTTGTAGAAGCAGATGTAGAAGCACCTAGGCTATAATTTCACTTCAGTGGTGACAAATCCTGCTGAAAGAGAGAGAGAGAGAGAGAGAGCGCAACAAGAGAGAGGCACCCCAAAGGGGTCCTGCGCGCGCGTGTGTGTCTCTGCATGGGG
Source organism: Alosa pseudoharengus (assembly GCF_046254945.1). NCBI lineage: Eukaryota > Metazoa > Chordata > Actinopteri > Clupeiformes > Clupeidae > Alosa > Alosa pseudoharengus. Next base: position 496,198 of record NW_027468664.1, on the reverse strand, counting down.
TTCAATTGAAGTCAGAGTTGGTCCGTCCAGTCGGGCCGCTCCATTATTAGATTAACGTCAGACAGCGCTGTAAAAGTTGTGGGAATTTCTCGCATTATGAAGGCTAGAGTTGCGGGAATTTTATTATTACGCTCAATACTTAGTAATAATTTATGCGCATACCCGCAACCCCCCGCTGAAATATAGGCCCTGGTTTTAAATGTGCATCTTTTTTTTTCTCGCGCGCTCTTGGAGGTGGACTAGCATTTAATCTGCTGCCGGCTTGTCTCTCCACATCGCCCAAAATGCTTGATTGCATCATATTCTCCACATTTTAGATACATTTTGGTTTACCACATGGCATTTTCTTTCAGTGAATCTTTTGCTTTGCAATTTCCTTCCTGCCCTCATCTTGGCTGCCTTCACTCCTTCGTCTTCATTAACATTAATATTTTTGGCCTCAATAATCCAGCTACATAGTCTCTGTTTTTGGTTTTTGTGAAATACATCTTTAAATAAATGCGACATCTAGTCCGGTGCGACTTATATATGTTTTTTTCCGGTTCATGACGCATTTTTTGACTGATGCGACTTATACTCAGGAGCGACTTATAGTCCGGAAAATACGGTTCAGTGTTTCCCATACATTGACTTATTTGTAGCGGCCCACCACGATATCAACGTTAACCACCGCACAATGATTTTCCAGGTTGTACTAAATTGTGCTTAAATCTGGTTAGCATCATAACCACGCTGTGCTAATTTGTTAAAAACTGTTGCATTCAAGTTAATTCTACAAACCAACCACCACAAATGGAATTCAATTCTCTGGGAAACACTGTATTACGTAAAATGTGTCCCACTACCCCCCTCCCCACTCTCATTCTATTTCCTCCTTTGCACACACCTGCCCTCCCACCCATACGGCAAGCAGATTGCAGCAGTGTTCACAAAGTTCTGAGGTGTGCCCTTTCAGGCTGTGCAAGCGGTGTGCAAACTTTTCATTACTGAAAGAAATGCACGAGATGCTGTTCATTTTTAATCGGATTCCCACTACATTAAGATAGGCCATACTGAAACTTTGGTAAGTACAGATGTATTTGTCTAAAGTGTTAGCACTGGTTGTATTTCCCTGAGGTGTAATGGCAAGTAGGCCCTGTGCCCTGTAGCCTGGCTGCTGGGAGAATAAGGCGAATTTGGATGAACACCTGCTTTTACC
>NW_027468664.1:437500-490000 GCF_046254945.1 Alosa pseudoharengus | reverse complement strand
CAGGAGGTAGGCTATGCGGGAGAAGTGCAGCAGAGCAAGTGTCACGTGATCACTAGTGGGTCACAACGTTGTCCCACGCAGCCTAATGTTTATTTTGTGCAGCGAGAGTAGCCTACTTGGGATTTTATGCGGCTACTTCTGTTCAAGTAGCATTGATGAGACAGTCACGTTTTTTCCCACACGGTATTATATGGAGAGAAAACATTAGCCTTTGAGTATTTTAATAGTCAGCTGTAAACAAATAACTATTCTCATGTAACTCTTTTGTAAATGGACTGAAGTTCGCTCTAAATATCTACGTTTACCGATTATGCTAACCGTTAGCATCTCTATGGGATTTCTCATATACATTAGCCATAAGCTAACGCATTAGTTTCTATTCTGTAACTTGGAATGCTAGCCTACGTGATTGCTCTAAAACAAAACATAGAAGGAAATAACTGAGATGTAGGCTACTCTGTTGGTCTGCTCTTAGTTTTACAGTGAATCCTATGTAAAGGTTTGAAAGGAACTTCAGCTTCAGACTTTCTCTTGGGAAACTGTTAGGCCTATTCATCTTCTCTAATGTAGCTGGCTAGACCATGTCATTGCCACACACACAAGTGGGGGCAGAATTGGAAATGTGTCATAGTGACAATGCATTGGTTGATTTGGTTAAAAAGTCACAGGTTAGGTTATTGGTTATTATTTTAGGCCTAATGATGCTATTCATAAATAATGAGCTGTAAAGTAACTCAGTCTTTAACAAAAAATTTTTTTTAAAGGATATCGACTAATTATCGTTATCGTCAAAATCACAAAAAATATCGAGATATTATTTTTTGTCCATATCGCCCACCCTTAGTGTGTACGTACAGCAGTCTGGGCGGTGATGTGTGTGTGTGTGTGTGTGTGTGTGTGTGTGTGTGTGTGTACGTACAGCAGTCTGGGCGGTGATGTGTGTACATCCCACTATTTTGGCTCCAGCTAGAGGCTTTTCTCCTTGAGCACGTTTCCTCAGGGCCATCAGAGCTGGCATCTCTGCAACACACACACACACGCAAACACACACACGCGCACACACACACACACACAGGGTGAGAATCACAGGTTGATTTAGGATCCAGAGATGTCAGGAGAGTTTGTCCACAACAACAACATATCATCACATTAGAGTTACATATAGAGTTCTATATCAAACCGCCTCTGATCCCACTGCATGATCTGAGTGTGTGTATGTGTGTGTGTGTGCCTCTTATCCCATTGCATTACCCAAAACACACGCACACCAAAAAACACACGCACGGTCGCACGCACGCACACACACCCGCAATGTTAAATGATACTGGATTAAGTATGAGTATAAGTATATATACTCTTTTGATCCCGTGAGGGAAATTTGGTCTCTGCATTTAACCCAATCCGTGAATTAGTGAAACACACTCAGCACACAGTGAGGTGAAGCACACACTAATCCCGGCGCAGTGAGCTGCCTGCAACAACAGCGGCGCTCGGGGAGCAGTGAGGGGTTAGGTGCCTTGCTCAAGGGCACTTCAGCCGTGGCCTACTGGTCGGGGTTCGAACCGTCAACCCTCCGGTTACAAGTCCGAAGCGCTAACCAGTAGGCCACGGCTGCCCCATGATGGATTCCCCATGGATTAAACTTCATTCGGTCGGGTCGGTATAGAAGACCAGTAGAGTTGATGTAGCCTATTCAAAAGGTTTTGTGAAATTGGCTGCCTATTAGCGGATGGCCTGGGTCGATTCTAGCGTTGGCTAGGCTACACTATATAGCCTTTGGCCTCGTACCAAATTACAGCCGCGGGGATATTCTTTACCAACCCCACTCCCACTCGCGTCATATTGCCAACAAGAACGAGACGCGTCCTGGGGATACGATATGATGCACACAATACGAATCATATGGATTATATATCAGGTGCGTAAAAGACGTTTGGACATGTTGCGTAGCCTAGCCTACTGTTGGAAACCATGGGCTACGACCAAAATGGAGGATCTTCTAGCCTACTGTTGGAAACCATGCGCTACGACCAAAATGGAGGATCTTCTAGCCTACTGTTGGAAACCATGGGCTACGACCAAAATGGAGGATCTTCGACAGGAAGTTTCTAACCTAGTGGGTGGGAAACAGGAAGTTCCTAACCTATATGGCTCTCGGGGTAGTAATATAATCAGCCCCCTATATGGCTCTGGGGGTAGTAATATTCAAATTTCCCTTATTAATTTTATTTACCTGTGACTGTATGTATGTATGGTTATGAATGTAGGAATGAATGCACAATTACAACTGAATGTATGGAGATTTATGAATGTATGGAGATTTATGAATGTATGGAGATTTATGAAAGGTTAAATGAATGTCCATGTATGACTGAATGCATGGATGCTTACGAAAGTGAGGAATGAGTGTCTTGTAAGGTATGTATGGGAGAACAAGTATAGACAATGGTAACCATAGTTACCATAGAGAATGGTAATTTTGCAATTTGCACAGCTCCTTGAGTAGCCCAAATGTTTACTGTACATTTGTCTTATAATTGTTTTAACCCTGTAATTGTTATAATTGTTGTAACGCCGTGCTTGTTTTGTGTGTCTTGTAATTGTTTTAACCCTTGTAAGCCATAGGGACTGTCCATTTGTGCTTGTTTTGAGTCTCTGTTGGAACTCTTGCAGCCATTTCTCTCAGCGTCCAAAACTAATTTATCCTTGGGGAGGCAAATAAAGATACTTTGACTTTAAGCACATCATTGAGACCATCTCTGAGAAACGGTGAGATTTTGATGCAGCAAGAGTGAAGACATTGATGATTTCAACAGCACGATGGTGTTTTAAGCCCCAACGTCGTCTTCCAGGCAGCGCTGCATGGAGGGCACTAGGGTTAGGGTTAGTCTTGAAGTCGACCAGACTTATCCAACTCTGGGCAGCCATCGTTATCTCATTGTTATCTCATCGCTATCTCATCGCTATCTCATTGTTATCTCATCGTTATCTCTGCCACTTGCCATTTCTATACCTGTGACCCACAGCACTCCACTCCACTTCGGACTTCTTTCATGAACCGTGCCACCCCTAACACACACACAGACAATCATTCATACGCTTCACCATGTATATTCACCAACACACATGCGCACGCGCGCACACACACACACACACACACACACACACACACACACACACACACACACACACACACCTTGCTCAGTTGTGCTGCTAAAGACTGATTGAACAGGAAATGCTCAGAAATGCAGAAATGCTCTTAACTCTGATCCAGCACATTCACACACTTTAATCTGGAGCTGACCTGTGTGCAACCCACAATCCTGCACACACACACACACACACGCACACACACAGACACACACACACGCAGACACACACACACACGCAGACACACACACACACCACACCTTGCTCAGCGATCTCGATTTCCCTGCGTCCGAAGTCGGCCTGCTTGATGTTCTTGATGCAGAAGTCTGCGCTGCCTTTGGAGTTCTTCTGCTGTTTATCACGAGGAGACGTCTCATCATCCGAGCTGTCTGTGTAGGATGCAGCTGCAAGCAAACACACAGACACACACATCCGTAGATATATTAAATTCCTAAATCTTTCTTTCTTCATCCTTATAATTAGACACTTATGCGCAGGAAAGTTGAGCAGCTATATGCCATTTCACTACATGTTTTACAACAGTAACCCCTATGAGACAAATAAAAATGCTTGAAGTAGTGACAAAAGAGGACATTGAAGGCTGACTATCATTATTATGACCGCCGCGCAGCGAAGCGCATGCCCAAATTTCCGTCAATGAGTCCCGGGACACTGAAAGACCGGGGTACACGAAACTTGGTGCGCATGTAACCCCACATGGATAGCATGGAACCATCGTTTTTAGTTTTGATCTGTAGCCCCCCCGCTGGACTGGACCACCCGAAAGGAGGGTAGGGCAGACACAGTTTTCTGTGAATATCTCGAAAACCGTAGGGTTTAGTAGGACCATTTTTTTTTGTATGTTGATCTCAAGGGGCCATGTCAACCCATTCCATAACCACTCATTTCATGTATAGCGCCACCTAGTTAAACACAAAAAAGTAAAAATGAGGTGTTGTAATCACAGGTATCTGTGACCTAACATAGTCAAAACTGCACGAAATTGGAAGTGTAGGATCATTATGACACCCTCTGTATGCACGCCAAATTTTGAGGAATTCCGTTCATGGGGGGCCACACAATAAATTAATTTATGTTACTATACACCAACTGGCCTGTAGGTGGCCGGAGACAGTTTTCTGTGAATATCTCGAGAACCGTAGGGCCTAGGAGGTCCACCTTTTTTATGTATGTTGGTCTTAAGGGGGCATGTCAACCCATCCCATTACCACTTATTTCATGTATAGCGCCACCTAGTTAAAAATTAAAAAGCAAAGAATTAGGTGTTTTCATCACAATATCTCTGGCTGACAAGGTCAAAACTGCACGAAATTAAAAGTGTAGGATCATTATGACACCCTCCGAATGCATGCCAAGTTTTGTGTACTTTCGTTCATGGGGGGCCTTACAATAAAATAATTTATGTGTTCATTTAGTGACCTACACCAACAAGGATTCCCGGGACACTGAAAGACCGGGGTACACAAAACTTGGTGGGCATGTACCCCCACATGGATAGCATGGAACCGTCATTTTTCGTTTTGATCTGTAGCCCCCCCGCTGGACTGGACCCCCTGAAAGGAGGGTAGGGCAGACACAGTTCTCTGTGAATATCTTGAGAACTGTAGGGCCTAGGATGACCATTTTTTTCATGTTTGCCTCCAGGGGTCATGCTAACCCATTTCATGTGCACACATGTGCACAAACAGATACACACACACACACACATACATTCACAGTAATCATACGTATGACACATACTCACACAGTAGACATATGTACGCTTGCATGCACAGGCACATACGCAGGCACACACACAAGCACGCACGCACACACACACACACCCACACACTCACACACACACACACCCACACACATAACATAAACATAACACAAACAATCAAGAATTTCTCAGAATTATGAACAGGCAAGATGGAGGTGGGGTTGTATAAAATAAATTTTACATGTGAAATCTATGAACTAATCATGTTTTGGTACTTGTTGTCTAGCAGATACCAGTGTGGATAATGCAATTTAGTGAGACAGTTAGAATCATATAGGCCTTTCAGTGTGATTTCTTTTTGTGGAAAAAATGTGCTGGACTGGGCGGCGGTCATATTTTGTACCGCTCTGCGGTACATCTAGTTTCTGCCATGGCAAGCTTGCTTCATGTGTCTGTCCATCTCAAAGTCCCTGTTTTTTGCTGTCATAGGCGACATCGTGCTGTCATAGGCATCGTGCTGTCATAGGCGAGCATCGTGCTGTCATAGGCGTGCTGTCATAGGCGACATCGTGCTGTCATAGGCGAGCATCGTGCTGTCATAGGCGACATCGTGCTGTCATAGGCCAGCCCGGCCCGAGGATAGTAGCTGGAAATATCGGAGGTCGGGTCAAGTTGGGGCTCGTCCTCGGGCAGAGAATCTAAACTCTACCCCAGAGAATCTAAACTCTACCCCATAGTTGGGGCTTGTGCTCAGGCAGAGAATCTAAACTCTACCTCATAGTTAGGTATGGTGCAGTGTGGAACTTCAACCACCTCAGGGTTTTTTGCAATGGACCACCCTGCTGTGTGACTGGCACCCCAGTCATGCGTGCGACGGTGGTCACTGACCATACCTGCGCTGGTGTGGACTACCCTTCACCATGCCTTAGTTATGCTGCTATAGCATAGCGCTGTCACCATGCCTTAGTTATGCTGCTATAGCATATCGCTGTCACCATGCCTTAGTTATGCTGCTATTATAATAGCATAGCGCTGTCACCATGCCTTAGTTATGCTGCTATTATAATAGCATAGCGCTGTCACCATGCCTTAGTTATACTGCTATTATAATAGCATAGCGCTGTCACCATGCCTTAGTTATGCTGCTATAGCATAGCGCTGTCACCATGCCTTAGTTATGCTGCTATAGCATAGCGCTGTCACCATGCCTTAGTTATACTGCTATTATAATAGCATAGCGCTGTCACCATGCCTTAGTTATGCTGCTATAGCATAACGCTGTCACCATGCCTTAGTTATGCTGCTATAGCATAGCGCTGTTACCATGCCTTAGTTATACTGCTATTATAATAGTATAGCGCTGTCACCATGCCTTAGTTATGCTGCTATGCTGTCACCATGCCTTAGTTATGCTGCTATAGCATAGCTCTGTCACCATGCCTTAGTTATGCTGCTATAGCACAGCACTGTTACCATGCCTTAGTTATGCTGCTATAGCATAGTGCTGTCACCATGCCTTAGTTATGCTGCTATAGCATAGGGCATAAAAAAAAAAAAAGGTTTGGTTCCTGTTGGTTGTCAGTTGAGGCCATGGGTCGGTAGGGAATTGTTTTTTTTTTTTTTTTTTTTTCCAGTGGCAGTAAGGGATAGGTAGAAAATCAATCCCACCAGGATTTCGCGAGGTTTTTTGAGACTGTTGCGACCTAAAATGCCTGAATGGAAGTTGCGGTGATTTTAGCTGTTTCTTGTGGAGAAATTGCGGGAGGAAGTGAAAATTGCAAAAATAGTTTAAATTTAGGGCAATTAAGGTTAGTAAGACCAAAATCACACTGATAATCTTGATGCTTATTAAAAAGGATAATCAAAGGTAAACAGTAAGGATTACAGAAAATCAAAGTAGGCCTACTTTATTTGTGAAAATGCTTTGACTGAGGTAATTCACAAAGCATTATAGTAGAACTGTCCAAAAAAGACAGTCACCTAAAGAGATGGCATCATGTCATATGTTTCAATACATTCATATATTTTGTAATTCATATTAAGTTCATATCTTTTTAATAATTCATAGTCTGTGGCCTGCATAATTACTAATATCCAAGTAAGTATCTAGTAATTTCATATTGATTTAAACTATTTGACTACACTTCTGTTTAATGTCATTACATTGGTGGTGTACGTCTAATTGACTGCCTGCCCCTTTAAGGACGTGAGAGTAGCCTAATTACATTTCTGAGTGGATTGGAAGGCTTGCATCTCACTGTGTTCGGCTACGAGTGTAAATCACTTTTTGCATAGTGCATAACCATATGTGGATGCAAGTGGGAATGTCTTCTATGTCATTAGTTAAAATAAATGTTAAAAAAAAACAACTCGAATGAAATCATTCTTGGATCATAGAAGAGGTAAATGTCTTATGTGGTAGCACTACTCAAACTAAGCCCACAAGCTAGCAAACATAAGCTTGACATAAACATGACATAAGCTAAAAGGACATATCCAGGTAAACGTTTGCCAATGGGTTGCATAGCCTACTCAAATGTCAATAAAACAAGTAGGCCTTAATTAACTTACTTTCATAGCCTAGGTAGGTTAGCAACACCAGGTTGAGAGATGCAAGTAAGCAGATCGTTAACGTTAGCCTTCTATTTATTGTCATCAAAACTGCAGAGGAACGAACACTTAGGGCAGTCTTTGGTGTCATATGCAGAAGGTGCAGAAGTAAGTGTGCCATCTGGCTCAATATTCTGCGCGAGGGACTGTTGCGGTAGGTGACATTTCACAGTGAAACTACGATGACAAATTTGCGAAAAAGTTGCGGTGTTTGGACAAAATTGCGAGTGCCTTCGACGAAAACAATCGTCTTCGTGAACTGTGCATAGGCTACTTTGTAACAGAGAGAATACGCTCATCCCTATACATAACGCAAGGGGTAATTAATGTAATTATAGTTCGCCTTTTATTTGTGGATTTATTTAATCTAGCCTAGACTATTTAGTGTTATTTCTTCCCCAAGCTCATAAAATAAATTTGGGTCGCACATAAATTGACAGGGTCGGTCGGAAACCGGAACCCAAGAATTTTTTTTTTTATGCCCAGCGCTGTCACCATGCCTTAGTTATGCTGCTATAGCACAGCACTGTTACCATGCCTTAGTTATACTGCTATTATAATAGCATAGCGCTGTCACCATGCCTTAGTTATGTTGCTATAGCATAGTGCTGTCACTATGCCTTAGTCATGCTGCTATTATAATAGCATAGCGCTGTCACCATGCCTTAGTTATGCTGCTATAGCATAGCGCTGTCACCATGCCTTAGTTATGCTGCTATAGCATAGCGCTGTCACCATGCCTTAGTTTTGCTGCTATTATAATAGCATAGCGCTGTCACCATGCCTTAGTCATGCTGCTATAGCATAGCGCTGTCATGGACTTTTCATGTGTCACACCGTACAACTCCCCCTCTCTCCCCTTCCCTCTCTCAAATCTCCCTCTCTTGCCTATTCTCACTATGGTATAGCACTATATAGTACCATTGATATACTTATTGATATTAACCATTTTGATTTATAGTAATACTAACCCACTCTACATCTCTCTTTCTTCCCCCCTTACCTCACTTGTGAGGTATACCATCACCAGTGAAGGGAATCATTTTATATGACCGTTTCTTGCCCCAGACTAGGTGGAAGCTTAGCCACATTTACATTTAGAGGGTATTCTCTTTCTCCCTTTGATCTATTCAATGCAGATGTAGGTGTGAAATGCTCCCCACTGATAGCAATAAAATTTATGGATAATAATTTAACTTCAAGACTACTTTTAGTTAGCCATGTAACCCTTAATGGTTTTAAACAAAGACCCTATCCCCTCCCCCAATGGAATGCTAATGTGCTGGTTTAAGGCCTATCACTTACACAAGACAAAGGATGCTACCTTGATATAATGTATCCATGTATCATGAAATGTAAATGTATTCATGTCTGGTATCATTTTGATAGTCTCATTACAAGGATTGTAATGATGTGATTGTGAGAATGTTTGGAACATTCTATAAGTGATATTTCTGATATATAAGATATCTCTCCTCATGCTATTCATATAGGTGTGAAGTGGGTGTGAGTAGGTGTGTCTGATACCAAGTGAAGAGCCAACCAAGTGGGATTGTTCTTGGCGCCATTTTTTGTTCTTTGTTTAAAACATTTAAAAGTAACTAAACTGCAATGTTTGTCAGATCAGATTTTCTAGACTTGGACTAAGGATGTAGCGGAAGAGAGGATAAGTTGGCTACAGGCCAACCTAGGCCTCAGGCCTGGGCTAGGCCTACATAGACCATAGACCTTTTTGTACTCTCTCTCTCAGCTTGTAACATAATAAACCTGATTCCTGAGTTTTTCCTGAAGTTCGCCAGTCTAAGATCAATATTAAGTAATTATTCACCTACAATTACTTTCACCACTGGTCCTGCCATCTGTCCACAATCTCCTCTTTGGGTTAAACAAAGACCTGGGTTAAACTTTAGCTGAATTCTATGTTTGTGTCATTAACGGTAAATGTATTCATGTTTGGTATCATTTTTATAGTCTCAGTACAAGGAGTACAATGAATTAAGTGTAAGAATGTTTAGAACATCCTGTATAACATTTCTACCCGAGGAGCCTTCCTAATATGTTAAATAGTAAGTGGGTGTGTGTAGGTGTGTGTAGGTGTGTCTGGGTGTGGCTAACAGAAACGGCGGGAAGAGAAAGCCAATCAGAGGACGTTGTACCTATGATCACCACGTGAACCACACCCTTGCAAATTGAGCATAAAAGACCAGCCTCTTCCGGTAGTCTTTAGAAGAGAATATTGACAATCTGGTGAAATCCATGATGGGCAGACACAAACATGTACTTTTCTCCCTTGAGGGGCACTGGCCCCTCATTGAAAAGAATAAATGCATGGATCCTGATCTTGCATCGTCCTGATTGAGTCTCAAGAGAAATATGGTAGTAAAAATATACTATCACCAGTCATCAGCCATCCGTGTGTTTGGCCCTCATCTCACTCATCTCACCTGAAGTCCCATCCCTACGACTGCCCTGTCATCGCCTATTGCTGTCCCCCTGCCCGGATTCCTGTACCGTGCAGCCTAGCGACCCACCACTTGCCCTATGACAACTCCCAATCCCCCTGGACAATTCCATCTCCTACGCTGGACTATTTGAACTTTCTGACACTAAATAAGATTCATGCATTATCATGCTGGATATGTAGCCATCCCACCTCTTGTAGCTTTCACCTCAGGTGGCTTTAAACACCATGTATACAGACCTTACTGTTCTGTAACTGACCCTAGGCAGATGGGTCAGGCCCTTAAGTCGTGGATCTGCTCGAGGTTTCTTCCTATATGTATCTCCAATTCTAGGGAGTTTTTCCTCGCCCCTGTTACCCATGGGCTTCTTTTCTTTTCTCTGATTGTCTAACACTCTGTAAAGCACCATGAGACATGTGAAATGTTTTGGCGCTCTATAAGTGAGAGCCATTATCATTATATTAGATGAAAATGGTCTCAGAACGACAACATTATCATTTATCGCAATAATTTCTAGGACAACTTATCGTCCAGCAAAATGTGTTATCGTGACAGGCCTATGTATGTGTGTGTGTGTGTGTGTGTGTGTGTGTGTGTGTGTGTGTGTGCGTGCGTGTGCGTACCTGAGCTGTAGCTGTCTGTAGATGACTGAGAGATGGAGTGTGTGTGTGCGTGCGTGCGTGCGTGTACCTGAGCTGTAGCTGTCTGTAGATGACTGGGAGATGGAGCGAGACAGAGAGCGGCGTCCGATCTTTGATGGACGTTTGTTAAATTCTTGCTTCTGGTCAGCAAACTGGATCTGCTACACAAACACACACACACACAGCCAGAGAGAGAGAGACAAAGACAGAATCATAAATGAGGAGTCGGGGAAACTGCCAGAGTAACACAGCATACCTGTGTCTGAAACTGATGTCTGGATGTCAAAATCACCATGACAACCACAAAGACAGCTGGTGCTTTAACCTCAGGTTACGGTTGTTACGGTTATGGTTAGATGTTGGCTTCTCAGCATCTGACCTAATCACATTCTTACTCTGAACAAGTTCCTGAGTCTTCCACAACACATTGTAATTCCCTTAGCTTAGCTTTCAACATTATTATCAACTTTAGCCTTAGCATTATTATCACCTTTAGCCCTACGCTGACCTTTAATCATTAGCATAATTGTCAGCCTTTGTCATCACACTGACCTCAGCGGCGCTCGGGGAGCAGTGAGGGGTTAGGTGCCTTGCTCAAGGGCACTTCAGCTGTGCGTCGGGGTGATCGGGGTTCGAACCGCCAACCCTCCGGTTACAAGTCCGAAGCAGTAACCAGTAGGCCACGACTGCATTTCTCCTCTTTAGCATCGATTCTCTTTAGCCCTTAGCATCACTATGACCAACTGCATCACCCTTGCCTTAGCACATCTCAACTTTAGCATCACCCTTGCCTTAGCACATCTCAACTTTAGCATCACCTCAGCTTATATCTGACTTTAAAGTATCATTCCAGCGAAAATTGATCCAAGGGTGTTTTTCTGCATTAAAACACATCAAATAAGCCGTGGAGACAGTAATTTTCATTGATCAACCACTACAGAGCTTGGCCTGGTATATGCTATAGCCCCAAATCGCAAACAGTAGATTATCTAAGGGCAGTAAGCTAAATGCTTCCCAAATAGCATTTTTTTGACCAGTAATATTGTTCAAAATAGCACCAAACCTCGTCAGTAGCTTGCTTAGGGCCTCTACACATAAAACGAAGCACCAACAACCTAGTTAGGAAACCCAGAGTGTTGACCAAAGAATTTCTCCGGATAGCGTGACAGTTGGTAAGTGTTCTTAACAGTCTTCTGTAATAAACTTCGGGTTCACTAACTAGGTTGTTAGTGCTTTGTTTTGTGTGTAGAGAATTATTCTCATCACTTTCACCTTTACCCTGTAACATCACTGGCCTTTACCCTGTGACATCACTCTGGCCTTTACCCTGTAACATCACTCTGGCCTCTGACCTTTAACCTGTAACATCACTCTGGCCTTTACCCTGTGACATCACTCTGACCTTTACCCTGTGACATCACTCTGGCCTCTGACCTTTAACCTGTAACATCACTCTGGCCTCTGACCTTTAACCTGTAACATCACTCTGGCCTCTGACCTTTAACCTGTAACATCACTCTGGCCTTTACCCTGTAACATCACTCTGGCCTTTAACCTGTAACATCACTCTGGCCTCTGACCTTTAACCTGTAACATCACTCTGGCCTTTACCCTGTGACATCACTCTGACCTTTACCCTGTAACATCACTCTGACCTTTACCCTGTAACATCACTCTGCTGGCCTTTACCCTGTGACATCACTCTGACCTTTAACACTATTTTCACCCTTACCATCATTCTGACTTTTAGTCTTTAGCATCACTCTCAGCTTTAGCCTTTAGCATCACTCTTCCCTTTAGCATCACTCTGACTTCTAGCATCATTCTGACTTTTAGTCTTTAGCATCACTCTCAGCTTTAGCATCAATCGCAGCTTTAGCATCACTCTGACCTCTAGCATCATTCTGACTTTTAGTCTTTAGCATTACTCCCAGCTTTAGCATCACTCTGACCTCTTGCATCATTCTGACTTTTAGTCTTTAGCATCACTCTCAGCTTTAGCGTTTAGCATCACTCTCAGCTTTAGTCTTCAGCATCACTCTCATGTTTAGCCTTTAGCATCACTCTGACTTCTAGCATCATTCTGACTTTTAGTCTTTAGCATTACTCTCAGCTTTAGTCTTCAGCATCACTCTCATGTTTAGCCTTTAGCATCACTCTGACTTCTAGCATCATTCTGACTTTTAGTCTTTAGCATTACTCCCAGCTTTAGCATCACTCTGACCTCTTGCATCATTCTGACATTTAGTCTTTAGCATCACTCTCAGCTTTATTCTTTAGCATCACTCTCAGCTTTAGCCTTTAGCATCAATCCCAGCTTTAGCATCACTCGGACCTCTAGCATCATTCTGACTTTTAGTCTTTAGCATCACTCTTACGTTTAGCCTTTAGCATCACTCTGACCTTTAGCATCATTCAGAGTGATCAGAATATATGTGTGTGTGTGTGTATGTATGTGTGTGTGTGTGTGCATATGTTATGTGTGATGGTACAACTGAAAATAGCCATGCTGCACATATTCCCACAACAAAACATTATTCATATGTTCATATGTATTGGTACTCATTTGACATATGTCAAAAGGTACAGTTACAAAAATTGTTATTAATACATTATCATTTCACTTAACTGCCTTGCACTATATTTATATTTAATTAGTCTATACTGATATTGCACTATTCCCACCCTCTTTTCAATGTATATTGCATCTTGCTTGTGCCTGCTGAGGTGTCCACGGCTTGGCAACCTTGACAGGGACAACAAGGAGGCGGACATCCTCAGCCACCCCCCCCCCACCCCGGGCGGTCATCCCCAGCTTTCACTGAGATTTCACACAAGATTCACTGAACAAAAATGCTGATGTGGTACATGAAAATTTAGCTAAAAATGTGGAGAATGCAATGCAATCAAGCATTTTGGACGATATATTATCACAAGCTGGCAGAATAGGCAACAGGCCGATGTGCGTTTTATTTGGAGACTGTTTTGCGAGACAGAGGCTGAGGGTTGATCCAGCATGGATTCTAAACTCTGTGGTGGATAGGATCTACAATTAGGTGTTAACAATACTACTACGCTAGGTCGAAGTACTCCCAAGTGCTATTGCGCCACACATTGTAGTTCTCCGGTTTATTCGCTTGGAAAATCGCCACGTTTCATGTTGCGTGGCCGTAGCATTTCTATCAACTACTCGTGCAACTGTATTTAAGTCGGGAAAACGTGGATGTTTTAGTTACGGCAAAGCCCGCTAGCATAGCAACATGCTAACACAGTCCAGCCGCGCACCAGAGCGTTTGAGTGCACGTACCGACACGGGAGAGGTATGACTCAACTCGTGAAAGTTAAGGTAAGAACATATATTACTACTGCCATTGGGTGGCGTGTTCCTTTAACTGGGCGACCCGAGCTTCTTTGGAAGCTCAAGTCGGCGGCGGTGTGTACGTACAGTAACGGCATCTCTCTCCTTCTTAACGGCGTCTCTCCATCTTGCCTTCGTCTCTCCATCTTGCCTTCGTCTCTCCATCTTGCCTTCGTCTCTCCATCTTGCCTTCGTCTCTCTCCTTCTTACCTTCCTAGCAGCGTCTCTACGTCTTATTGTAAAACCACCAATTACCAACCATTTCGTTCGGAAAAACAACAATGTTTTTTTAATACTATTTAATTTAATTTAATACTAATAAAAACATTTGATATATGAACCTTACATTTTTCAGTAGCCATAGGTGTGTAGATTTGAACAAAATCTAGTTTGGTTCTTACCAGGGCTTTTACTGCCTGAAATATCCAATTTTTGTTTACACGCTCGGAGTTTAGTGCTGGGCTGGTGGGTGCCTATTTCCAACCTTTCTCACGGCACATAGATAGATAGATAGATAGATACTTTATTAGATACTTTATTGATCCCCAGGGGAAATTCAAGGCACATCAACAGTTAGACCGAGAATTCTCGTCGCAAATCAAAATTCCACTGGAGCTCCAAGCGGATTTGTACACGCAGCCATACAACACTGTTTACAGCTCTTCGAGTCACGGTTAAATGTAATTTTTGGTACATAGCTAATTTAGATACACTTATGGTGTGGGTGCTTGCGTTTCTTTAGTAATTGACGTCTTGGTTTGTATAGAAATGAAAATTAAGTGACATATACACGTAAGAGGTCGGAAATATGGAATGGTTGGTAATTGGTGACGTTGCTATAGCGTAGTACCTTCCTAACGGCGTCTCTCTCAGTCTTACCTTCCTAACGGCGGTGTGTGTGTGTGTGTGTGTGTGTGTGTGTGTGTGTGTGTTCCTAACGGCGTCTCTCTCAGTCTTACCTTCCTAACGGCGGTGTGTGTGTGTATGTGTGTGTGTGTGTGTTCCTAACGGCGTCTCTCTCAGTCTTACCTTCCTAACGGCGGTGTGTGTGTGTGTGCATGTGTGTGTGTGTGTGTTTCTAACGGCGTCTCTCTCAGTCTTACCTTCCTAACGGCGGTGTGTGTGTGTGTGTGTGTGTGTGTGTTCCTAACGGCGTCTCTCTCAGTCTTACCTTCCTAACAGCGGGCCGCTCCTGCTCTCCTTCCCTCCGCTTCTTCAGCATGATGATGACGGATCAGTGAGGGAAGGAGAGCAAGAGCAGCCCGACCCCTTTATACTCGTAACCCCCGGCGACCCATTTATACCCGTAACCCCCGGTGATCCGGTCGCAGCCAGTCAGCTCAGGATCACAATGCCGGATTGTCCGAACACCAAACGCTGTGTGTGTGTGTGTGTGTGTGTGTGTGTGTGTGTGTGTGTGTGTGTGTGTGAGTCTGCTCCCTCACCTCTGGCTGCAGAGTCGCAGCAGCATCACGATTGTTAATTGTTAGAAGGCTGGAAAACTGCGACTGAGGAGCTAGAATGTGCATGTATGTGTGCATATTTATGTGTTTCCGTGGACGTATGTCATACATATATATTTGTGTACAGTGTGTGCATGTGCATATGTATGTGTATATGTGTGTGTGTGAGATGGTAAAAGCCTAGCCATCCAAAGGGTTAGAGAGGTCAGAATATATGTGTGTGTGTGTGTGCATATGTTGTGTGTGATGGTACAAGTCTAGCTATCCACAGGTGTGTGTATCTGTGTGTGTGTGTGTGTGTATGTGCGTATGTAATGGTACAAGTCTAGCTATCCACAGGTAGACAGAACACAGGTGTGTGTGTGTGTGTGCGTATGTGTATGTGTGTACCCATTACAAAGCAGTCTTTGTGGGTAGGCAGCTTAAGGGGTTGAACTGACTGGCTGTGTGCCTGTAAGGTGCCACTGAGAACTGGGGCACCAGCAGGGGAACATCAGGGCACTGGGCCCACTAAACACAACCTTCACACCGAGGGGCAACAGAGCCTCACATTCACACCGAGGGGCAACAGACCATCACATTCACATTTACACCGAGGGGCAACAGAGCCTCACATTTAGATTGAGGGCAGAACAGCACATTTACCCTGAATGTCAGTAGAACACCTTTACACTGAGGGGCATTAGAACACCTTTACACTGAGGGGCATTAGAACGCCTTTACACTGAGGGGCATTAGAACACTGAGGGGCATTAGAAAGCCGTTATGTGGTAGCCTAGAGGCTATCTTGCCTAGCTCGGGTAGACATTTGGCTCGTCACCGTTATGTGGTAGCCTAGAGGCTATCTTGCCTAGCTCATGTGATAGCCTAGAGGCTATCTTGCCTAGCTTGTGTGGTAGCCTAGAGGCTATCTTGCCTAGCTCGGGTAGGCTACCCTATGTGCATTTGGCTTGTCACCGTTATGTGGTAGCCTAGGGGACATCTTGCCTAGCTTGGGTAGGCATTTGGCTTGTCACCGTTATGTGGTAGCCTAGAGGCTATCTTGCCTAGCTTGGGTAGGCATTTGGCTTGTCACCGTTATGTGGTAGCCTAGAGGCTATCTTGCCTAGCTTGGGTAGGCATTTGGCTTGTCACCGTTATGTGGTAGCCTAGAGGCTATCTTGCCTAGCTTGGGTAGGCATTTGGCTTGTCACCGTTATGTGGTAGCCTAGAGGCTATCTTGCCTAGCTCGTATGGTAGCCTAGAGGCTATCTTGCCTAGCTCGGGTAGGCATTTGGCTTGTCACCGTTATGTGGTAGCCTAGAGGCTATCTTGCCTAGCTCGTGTGGTAGCCAAGAGGCTATCTTGCCTAGCTCGGGTAGGCTACCCTATGTGCAGAAATGAAATGGAGTTACTGAGCATTCAAGTCATATTTTCTTCTCCTGAAGTTTATGAATGAGATTACTGGTATTTCCAGATTCCACTGATGTATAGGTATCAACCAGTCCTCCAAAATTCTCGTGCAAGAACAATAACAAATGTCAAACTAGTAAAGAATCATTACATGGGAGGCTGCTCCTATAGTAACTCCTATCCCCTGTGGTGTGTGTTCCTATAGTAACTCCTATCCCCTGTGTTATGTGTGTTCCTATAGTAACTCCTATCCCCTGTGTTATGTGTGTTCCTATAGTAACTCCTATCCCCTGTGGTGTGTGTGTTCCTATAGTAACTCCTATCCCCTGTGTTATGTGTGTTCCTATAGTAACTCCTATCACCCCTTACTGTCTCTTAACAGATAGTGTAGTTAAACCCAGGTGATTGTGTGTGTGTGTGGTGATTGTATGTGAGTGTGTGTGTGTGGTATGTGTGGTGTGTGTGTGTGTGTAGAGCAGATCTGTACAGTATATAAACACAGTCGCACAGGAGGCTAAATGTGAGTTTGGAGAAAACAGAAAGTGCTACACGTGTTTGTTGTGGTAACATGGAAATGCCACGCATGTTGTAGGATCCTGTGGGCTCCACACACACACACACACACACGCATACTGCAGCCTCCTGCTAGCACCACATCTGCTGATCACCACAGTCTGTGTGTGTGTGTGTGTGTGTGTGTGTGTGTGTGTGATATACTCAGTTCCATCAGCACTGTGACCTTGGGAAGCCATTTTCTACAAGGACAGAAGAACAGATATGACAGGAGAGAGAGAGAGGGAGAGAGGGAGGGAAGGAGAGAGGGAGGGAGGGAAGGAGGGAGGGAGAGATAGAGAGAAAGAGAGAGAGGGAGGGAGGGAGAGGGGAGGTAGAGAGAGAGAGAGGGAGAGAAGGAGGGAGGGAGAGATAGAGAGAGGGAGGGAGAGAGAGAGGGAGAGAGAGGGAAAGCGGGAGGGCAGGAAAAGTAGAGAGAAAAAGAGGGAGGGAGGGAGAGAGAAAGAGAGGGAGAGAGAGGAAGAGGAGAAGGACAGAGCATGAGGAGAGAGAGAGAAGTGACAGAGAGGAAAGGGTGTGTGTGTGTGTTTAATCTGCTGCATGAGCGAGCTCAAAGGAGATTAACACACACACACACACACACACACACACACACACACACACAGGGTACAATCCTCTCAGCAAATGGGAGCATATATCCAGTGAGTGTGTGTGTGTGTTTGTGTATAATGTTCTAGTGTTGTATAATAATAGCTGCTTTCAGACATACAGTAGGTATAAGTCTGCATGTTCTACAGATATCAGACTTGGGTATAAGTCTATGTTCTACAGAGCGCTGTGGCATTAGCTAAATGTTAGCGCTGTGGCATTACTTAAATACTTAAAGTATCTATTAAAGTATCTATCTATCTATCTATCTATCTATCTATTTGCCAAATGTTAGCGCTGTGGCATTAGCTAAGTGTTAGCGCTGTGTCTAACTAACTGAGCTCCTCTCAGTATGATCAGAAAATGAATGAGATGACCGGCAAAAGAGACGAATACAGTGCTGTTATCAATATAGTAACCCTAACCCTAACCCTAACCTCTAACCCTAACCCTAACCCTAACCCTTACCCTTACCCCCTATACCTAACCCTAACCCTAACCGTTATCTCTAGTATAACCGTGTTTATGTTTCACAAATATGACAACAATCAAATTAGCCTCCATCACTCAACCAATGTTAACGTTATTTTACCTTTGGACGCAACATTAAGCTGGTGACCAGTGGTGCTAAGATGAAGGTTAGCCTAACATTACTGCAGTAAAAACCAAGCACGTCCGATAAACATTCTCAGGTTTGTCACGCTCGCAAACACACACACACACGCACTCGGGCTCTAAAACACACACTCACACACACACACACACACACACACACACACACACACACGCTTGCACGCACACGCTCGTACAAACACACACACGCGCACACACACACACACACAGGCTCGCACGCACACGCTCGTATAATCAGGCATGAGAACGGGTCCGGGGTGAAAAAGGTGAGAAGGGCGCGCAAAGAGGGAAATGGCCGTTTCATAGCAAAACAAGCGCGAGTGACATTGTTGCCAATAGTGCATGTAGCTTCCATGGAGTATGAACTTGCCTAAAACCAGAGAGTTATGAAGAAAACAAACTACAAAATGACTCATTTTCACAAAAAAATATGTATTATTTCTTCTTTTTGGCTTGGGTGTGAAGGGGCCCACTTGCACTGTTTGGCAACATGCTTCAGCCTGGCCCTCCTCTCCTCCTCAGTAATCTACATGAGTTTTCTTCAAAGCTTTCTTTCTTTCTTTATGCCTGAAGTTATCATACATTTCTGAAGATTTCATAGGCCAAATGGACACTTCATATTAGACTATTAGAATGAGTCTGAATAAGATAGGTCTGAATATTTGTTGGACCAAACCAGGTAATAAATAAACTTGGGTAGGGTAGACTAGGCTTTAATTTGTAAAATTGGTTTTAATAGTTTTAACCTGCAGCATAGGCTAGTACTTACAGATTGTAGCATTGTGCTAGTATGTTTATTCATCAAATGAACTCGTTATGTCTATATTTCTGTCCAATATCGCTAACTTTAACAACAGCCTATGCTACGTTGCTACACCAATCTCAACGTCTTTTTCTGACATAAGTTGAAAGTTTCAACTAGCCCACCTGTGACATCAATAAGCATCTCTCCTCGCCGGGCTCACATTCCAGCTGACATTTCAGACGCATAGTCACACAGACAGGGAGGCTATTCCAGCGCAAGCGTTGTGTTCGCGTTGCATCCGCGGCAAAATTTAGCTTCCACTGTTTAATAGGCTAAATGCATAGGGGCTGCATTCACATAATCGTTGCTGGATCAGACAAGTTTTTAATTGTGCTTTTGTCTTACAATGCATCAAGATGCGTTCGCGTCTGCGCGTGATTTGTAAACTCAGATGCCTTCCCTCTAGTGGTAATGGGGGTGCAACGATAAAAGAGGTGTCAAGCCAAGGCCACAGGAGGGGTTCCGGTGCTTGAGCCAACTATCATTGACCGTCAACTGTGTCAACATCAACTCAACGTGAGCGTGACAGAAGCAACGCGAACACGCGGAATGAACTCAGCTCAGCCAGACAATAGAGACTATACGTTATGTTTCAAGTTCCTTTTCATTTGTACAAAGAAATAAATACCATCAGTTCACGGACGACGTTGGTCGGACAATCTTTTTACGTGTCAAGAAACCCAAGCACCGGAATTCCCTAGAAGTGGTGAGACGAATGTAACAGAGCAACCATGTGCATACAAGGGACTTTAATGGGCTGGGACAAAAGTATGTATGCTGGTAGTTTTCCGTGTGTGTGAGCCCTCCCCCCATACAGGTGCAGAGAATATCCCAATTACACAGCAGCAGCGTGATTGGTGATCCATCAGGATAAAGTCTCCAGATGTGCACCGGTGCGCAGACTGGAATCCCGGAAGACGCACTGCCAACCGCGACCACACTCGCAACACACTACAAGGCCGAACGAATGATCAACTACCCGACGAGAGAGGGCGAAATCATACAACGCACGCAATTACAACCAATTAAGGAAAGTAGCCTCTCTGTTATCCACTTGTGTGAACGAGTGCACGATTTAGCCAGTGTGTATGTCGTCTGTGCCAGCTGATTCCGCCTCCCCTTGTTTACAGTCCGTGTGAAGGATCAACGCCACCAGGACGTTGGGAAGAAGGGAGCACGATATAACTAAGCTACGCACACAAAATCATCTACTAAGGATCAACGCCACCAGTGAAGTTGGGAAGAAGGGAGAACGATCTAATTAAGCTACACACGCAAAATCATCTACTAAAGGGAAGTGATTTCTCCTATGTCGTATCCGACGTTCAGCTAGAAGTGAATTTGTCTGTGCTGTTCGCTTGGGACGCTGATTTCACTTCCTGCTTTTCACAGCGCGATTCGTGGAGGCGGGTTCGAATGGTCGATCGGGAAAGTTACAACCCTGCCGCTGCTCACGGATTGGACGACAAGTCGGGGGCTGGGTCTATGGACGACATAAGCTCAACAGAACTGAGTCTGTTTTTCTGATTCTTATTGACATTTTCAGTGTGTGGCATGGACTAAAGTAATTGTGTTTTGGGGTTATAGTGAATTATACAGGGCTGCCTACAGTACAGGGGTTTACGACCTGGTCATAATTTCGCTGCCAATAGGGGTGTAAACTGGGGTCTCAGACAGATGCTTTGATGGAGTGTGTTTTATCACCTATGTGTGTATCAAGTCACCTTACTGTGTTTAAACCCCTATGTGATTAATTTATTCAAAAAGTCACTCCAGTGTGTGTGGGTGTGACCTTCATGCTTATAGCCTAGTGGTGTGTAGGACTTTGTCACCTTACAGTGTTTTACCCTTATGTGACTAGTGTGTTCAGTAAGTCACTAAATTGTGTGCTTTTTGTGCCGTAGCCTAGTTGCGTGATTAGAACTTGTCAATTGACCTTAACTCTAGCATTTGCCTTGTATTCCCTACTGCACTCCCTGACGTAGAAATTAAGACCCCCCCCCTACCCACTGTATTGAGGGTGTCACATGGACCTTTGCCATTTTGCACTTTCTGCCCCTTTGCACATTTAGCGGCCACGCTCTGATATCTCCTGGCAGCTTATTGATTTTAGAAACGATAAAGTGTTACATGATTGTTGTTTTTTAGAAAACCTTTAATAAACTTGTATTTTTATAAATTTGGCTCTTCAGTTGTTGTGTGATTCAAGGGTCCTCTATTACCTGCTTATCACCGTTACACGAACAATTAGAAGTGTCATAGGGACAAACAAACAAAGTTTTTGCCACTACACAAACGGTATAATTAATCAAGTGATGTCATCATATAATCAAGCCCATGTATCAAAACAAATGGTATAATTAATCAAGTGATGTCATCATATAATCAAAACAAACAGTATAATTAATCAAGTGATGTCATCATATAATCAAAACAAACAGTATAATTAATCAAGTGATGTCATCATATAATCAAGTGATGTCATCATATAAAACAAATGGTATAATTAATTAATCAAGTGATGTGTCAACTCACTTGCATTATCATCCAAAAGTTTCTCGGGTCTAACAGTGATTTTCTCTCTCAATGGAACTGTAAACTCGTAGCCTCGTGAGACCATCCTGATCTCGCGAGCTTCAGGGTTTCACTCGCAGATCAGTCTGGATACTTTCCGTTAAAGAAAATTTGGAGCAGTTCACCAAACGAACGTCCAATCAGCGTTGGCTTTGAGGCAGGTTGAGGTGTGACGCAACGAACAACATGACGGCATCCACAGAGATGAGCATAGCTATCGCGCAAGTTTTATTCAAATTAGAAAGTATTCCTGGGTAAACTGTGAAGCTATGAGTCTCAGCCATGCAGCTGGGAGGAATGAACGACACAGACATCCTCCACGGCTGATTCCAGTTCATAATGGAGGAATATACTATCTTCAGAAGTGTAGGGCCTACCGTGAAAACTTGATGGGAATTGTCGTTGATTAGGTTCATAAATGGTAAGTTAAAACATCTTAACGTTTGTCACGTTACCTAACTTAATTGTATGTTAAACGGCATTAGAATAATACTTTGTTCATCTAATTGGTTGATTTGGCCCGTCGATAACCAACAAAGGTGGTGATAGACAGATGGTTTATCCAATCAGCTAACCAGTATGTCCGCCTCTTCCCAAAAGTTCTTCAATGAAAAGTTCCCAGATGAATATGCGGAGCAAATCCATCTGGCGGAGTCAGGTTAGTAAACTCGGGCTTAAGAAATTTAATTTAATTTAAAGTTAACGAAACGGATGGGAGGCATGTCAGTAGCGATCACCTTGGAAACGAGGGTCACTATTTGCTCTGCACGCACGCACTCACGGCGCACAAACGAAAGTCTGTGCTGCTAGGTGCCAGTCAACTTTAAACAAACAAACAAACAAACACAACATGTAAACACATACAAACACACAGAGAGACATTCAAACACACACACCATATTAACACACTTAAACACACATGCACATTGCACAACATAAACACACAGAGAGACAAACAAACACAACATGTAAACACATACAAACACACAGAGAGACAAACAAACAAACACAACATGTAAACACATAGACACACACACCATATTAACACACTTTAACACACATGCATAACATACAAACACAAACACACACACGCATATAACTTTAACCATGCCCAGTGGTCTGCCCTATACAAACAAACACACACACACACACACTCCATTCCTGGAGTAATGACAGACTGTATAATTGCAACTCTATTTCTAACAGCAGGGTAGAAAGACACACACACACACACACACACAAACAGACATGCAGACACACCCATACAGACACACACACACACACGCAAACACGCATATACACATACACCTACACACACACACACCTACACACAGACTAGAAGAGACACACACAGAAAGACAGGCCAATGGTGATGAGTATATCACACACACACACAATGGTGATGAGTATATCACACACACACACAATGGTGATGAGTATATCACACACACACACAATGGTGATGAGTATATCACACACACACACACACAATGGTGATGAGTATATCACACACACAATGGTGATGAGTATATCACACACACACAGACAATGGTGATGAGTATATCACACACACACACACAATGGTGATGAGTATATTACACACACACACACAATGGTGATGGAAACAGATAGAAATAGACAGCAGAAGGGTGATGTTGCATTTTGACTAGACTGATGACCGTGTGTGTGTGTGTGTGTGTGTGTAACCCATAGGTTAAATAAGTACCCATCAGTGCAGAAGTGGGATGCAACCAACATGGCAGGGCTCCAGACTAACTTTTTGCACTGGTGCGCCTAACTTTTTTTCTTAGGTGCACCAGCACAAAAGTTAGGTGCACCCAAATTTTCAACCACATCGCATTTAACACCGCAGCAGGTTCACTTTTTTTCCTTAATTACGGTCCTATATAGGTTGTCCTATGACTTATGATTTACAATTCTACAAGAAAAGTAACTTAATGAAGTGTTGGTGCTTTAAGTGCTTCACTGAGCTGAAATTTAAACTTAAAACATCTCAAGATGTATTAAATAAAAATAACAGTGAATAAATGAACAGTGCACGTCTTTTAAGGGCTTCAAACTGCACATCTCATGGCTCAATGTTTTACATACTATCCTTCATGATCTTTAGGCCTTGGCTAAACCAGCTCGCCATGCTAGCATCTTCCATAGAAAGTATTTGAGCACAATTTAAATATGTTCCAAGTAGCCTGGGGGATTTTTATGTGATTTTGCAATGATGATTGCAATGATCATTTGACAGCCCCACAATGCAATTAACTTTTTTATTTTAGTATTTTTAAATTTTCAATAAGAACATGGTTAATGCAGTAACAAAATGGTAGGCCTATTATTATAGGCTATTGCAATGACTTGCCATGCTCGATCTAAATGTGTCCATTCAATTCACCGTACACAATGACCACAGTTATACATGCAGGGAATATTCAGGCTTTAAATGTAGCAGCGATATTCGGTTTGCGCCAAATATCGGATTAAATTGATTGATGCCATCAGAATGAGTGTACACAACTCGAGCGCAAAACGAATATTGCTGTTGAAAACCGGGTTACTCCTTGCATGTAACTGCGGTCAATGACGCACTCCTTTTCGGCGATATCTGTATCTCTGTCGTTCGGTCGTTGTATGCATTGTTCGCAATTTTAAGACGTCTTTTCATCTGCAATGACTCCTATAAATTTGGCGCAAGTGGCATTCCTGTACGTCGGGTTTACGTTCAAACTATTTTTCTGGTGAATAATTATTTCGGACTGAACTTGGTGAAGGGAAGTTTCACTAGGCCTATCGTAGGCAACGATAAACTTGATCGATCATCATCTCGGGCTCGTCTGATCGGTTTGCTGCTGCCAGCCGCTGAAAGGCAGTGGGGAGAGGGGACATTTATCTCGGCCTATGTGACCACACTGTAATGCAACTACATCCACTCTGTTTATCTGACGGGTCTCTGACCCCTCTCTCTCTCTCTCTCTCTGCAGCACATGCATTTTCAAATTTACACACAGGCACTGGGCCACGGCCAATCAGAGGGGAGGTCCCGGCCTTCACTATCTGTGATTTGTTTAAACCACGATATTGGCCAAATATGTGTCTGTTATTGAACCAAAGGTAGAGTTTCAATGCGGACACTTTTTCCTCTCTCGAATAGCTTGGTCGCACTCTGGAGCCCTGCATGGTGTGTTTTAATACAACACACACAAACATCACACCCTGCACACGGACTCTCTCTCTCTGCTAAGCTGGAACAGTGTGTATGTGTGTGTGTGTGTGTGTGTGTGACCCATTCATGATATAGATAGGGTGTGTATAAGTGTGAGTGTGTATATGTGTGAGTATGTATAGTGTGTGTGTGTGTGTGTGTGTGTGTGTGTGTGTGTGTGTGTGTGTGTGTGTGTGTGTGTGTGTGTGTGTGTGTGACCCATTCATGATATAGATAGGGTGTGTATATGTGTGAGTGTGTATATGTGTGAGTATGTATAGTGTGTGTGTGTGTGAGTGTGTGCGTGTGACCCATTCATGATATAGATAGGGTGTGTATATGTGTGAGTATGTATAGTGTGTGTGTGTGTGAGTGTGTGCGTGTGACCCATTCATGATATAGATAGTAGAGCCCGACCGATTTATCGGCGGGCCGATATTATCGGCCGATATTAGGCATTTTCCAAACTATCGGTATCGGCATTTATAATGGCCGATAAATGAATATTTTAAAAATAAAATAAAAACGGACGAAACACCCTTCAACCATGTCATGAGTGTTGGCGTTGTATAGTTTGTCCACCAGAGGGCACGAGACATATATTGCTTGAATAACAATTAAAAGAACATCCCCGTCAGTTCTTTTAACTCAAATAAGCATGACAAAATTCGGGAAAACAATGTCCAGTTTTGCTGCTGGTAAATAAGCCGAGAGTGAAGCGGAATTAGCTAGTAATTACGTTACGTTGTTACAGTGTAGTTGACTGTCTGTCCTTTTAACTTTTGACAACGTGACTGAAGATGTATTTCTTTAATAGCGTGACAGTTATAGCAGTGAGACGTATCATCTCTCCCCAGCCTGTTATTTTGAAAGCGTATGTTTTACAATTTGCAGTATGACGTTATCCATTGCTAAATTATGGCTCATCATAGACTAGCTAACCACAAAGCTAGCTAATGCCATGAATATCAGTGGAAGACCGCTAACGTTAACATTAATGAGCTTGGAAACCACAACGAACTTATTCTGCCTAAATAAAGTAATGATTATACTTATTTATAACTAGTATATCTGTAGTTACAGTCCCTGCATTGTATAATGTAAGTTAGACGTGCGAGGAGTGAACATTTAGACATAGAGAAAAAGTATCAAACGTAGCTTGTGCAAAACGTAGCTTGTGCATAAAAGTTTGCTTTTCTTTTACACGTGTGTGAAATCCAATGACGCCAAGTGTGCGTCGTTCAGTGCGCAGCATAACGAGTTACATAATGGATTTAGATCACTAAATAGTAGGTTTTAGAAGGCAGGCAGCAACTGATGATTGAAAATGGTTTGATGTAGCTTGATGGAAATCATTTTAAAAGTGCAGGTAAAGGGATAAGCAAGCTGACATTGTAATTATAAGGTAGCTTATAAGGCAATAGGGACTAATTATTACACATGCACACTCAAACATTTAGGAGTGACCTTTATCTTGTTTAATGATAATACAAATGATGATGATAGTAATAATGTCATCATTATTTTTTGTAATTATTAAGTCTTAGTTCAAAGTTATATTTATGAAGCTTACCAAGTCTTTTAATACTGGTAACTTTGATTTGGTTGTTGCTGTTATTGTGTTTTTGCTCAAAAGACTAAAGTTTCATAACTTAAGTTTCTATTTTTATACATTTTATTTATCAGAACTTTAATATATTTCGATGTTCCTCTGTTCCACTGTGACAATATTATTTAAAAATAAACAAGTTTGTTTTTAAAATGCATTATCATATTATTTTAGTCAATACTCATAAATAACTACAAATAACTAATGTTAGGGAAATCTGTTAATGTTTTGTTGCGCGTTTCTGAAAAAATATATATATATCGGCCGATATATCGGAATATCGGATTTTTAAATCAACAAATATTTGTATCGGTATCGGCCTTCAAAATCCTTTATCGGTCGGGCTCTAATAGATAGGGTGTGTATATGTGTGAGTATGTATAGTGTGTGTGTGTGTGAGTGTGTGCGTGTGACCCATTCATGATATAGATAGGGTGTGTATATGTGTGAGTATGTATGTGTGTGTGTGTGTGTCTGTGTCTGACCCATTCATGATATAGATAGGGTGTGAACAACCTCTGAGACAGAGCAGCAGCAACAACCTTATGTGAGTTGACCTGGAATGACCCATTTCTGAGACACTACAAGATTAACACACCAACACACACCAACACACACCAATACACAGATAAGAACACACACAAAGGTGCAAGTTAGTCAATTCATTTCTACTTTCCCTGGTGAAATGTTAACTCTTACTACTATGTGTGTGTGTGTGTGTGTGTGTGTGTGTGTGTGTGTGTGTGTGTGTCCATCCTCTCTGATGTGCGTCATGGAAAAATCTTCACCTCACAGTCACACCACATGAATTACTGAATTACCCATTGCTTTGGGCTGCCGCTAGATAGT
This sequence comes from Alosa pseudoharengus, assembly GCF_046254945.1. Lineage (NCBI taxonomy): Eukaryota > Metazoa > Chordata > Actinopteri > Clupeiformes > Clupeidae > Alosa > Alosa pseudoharengus. The sequence goes on along the minus strand of NW_027468664.1, from coordinate 462,353 downwards.
GTGTGTGAGTGTGTGTGTGTGAGTGTGTGTGTGTGTGTGTGGGGGGGGGGGGGGGGGGGGGCTGCCACTAGGCTGGTTGGAGGCAGTTTGATATAGCACTGAAGGCCAAATGCTATCTGCAGGTATCACATAAAATACTATCAAGATGGTGATCGCGTCATGAGTGGTGTGTGTGTGGTGTTGCGGCAAGTCATCTCTGAGTTTGTGCCGCTGCCATTAGGGATGTGTGTGTGTGTGCGTGGTGCGTGTGTGTGTGTGTGTGTGTGTGTGGGGGGGGGGGGGGTGCATATGTGTGTGTGTGTGACTCGAGCCAAGTGAGAGGCTGGCCACTACTGGGCTGACTGATTATTAACTTGGGTGCTAAGTGACCCCAGCTGAACACCAGGGGTGTAACAGGGCAGAGAGACTAAAGTACACACACACACACGCACGCACACGCACACATAAGCACGCACACGCACACGCACACGCACACGCAGACACGCACACACAGACATGCACACAGACACGCACACAGACACGCACACGCACACGCAGGGTTCCCACCCATTTTCAGGGCAAAACTTCTCCAGAGAGACACACTCCATGACTGAGTAGCTTTCAACTCAACACACAGCTGCATTCTCAACACACAGCTGCATTCTCAACACACAGCTGCATTCTAATCCACAGCTGCATTCTCAACACACAGCTGCATTCTCAACACACAGCTGCATTCTCAACACACAGCTGCATTCTAATCCACAGCTGCATTCTCAACACACAGCTGCATTCTCAACACACAGCTGCATTCTCAACACACAGCTGCATTCTCAACACACAGCTGCATTCTAATCCACAGCTGCATTCTCAACACACAGCTGCATTCTAATCCTCAGGTTGGGCAGAACTGCAGAGTCCTTTTATTTTAACACACCAGAAGGCTAACGCACACACACACATGCACGCACGCACGCACACACACACACACCAGAAGGCTAACGCACACACACACACACACCCCTATAATGACTGACACACACATGCATGCATACACACACATACCAGAAGGCTAACGCACACACACACACACATCCCTATAATGACTGACACACACATGCATGCATACACACACACACCAGAAGGCTAACGCACACACACACACACACCCCTATAATGACTGACACACACATGCATGCATACACACACATACCAGAAGGCTAACCCACACACACGCACGCACGCACGCACACACACACACACATCCCTATAATGACTGACACACACATGCATGCATACACACACATACCAGAAGGCTAACGCACACACACACACATACCAGAAGGCTAACGCAAGGCAAATCAAGAAACTCCATCTCAGAGTCTTATCAAGAAGTGCAATTATTATAAGCTAATAACATAACCGATCAATTTCATAACCAATAAGATTGCCCATGAGGTACATAACCAATAACGAAACAAATCAATTATGTTAGCCTACATAGAGCAAAATCACAATCAATTACACCTACATACTAGCCTGACGAGCCAGACCCACATCAAGATATAGGGTCTGGGGACTCACTATTCGCAGTGCTCAGTCCGAGGGGCGGGATGGTTGCCTTTCAAATTCCCTCTGCACGCAATAGGACAGCGGCAGCGCTATGAGTCCCATGCGTTTCCCACCCGCGGAACTAGTTGGCTAGTTGATCAAACTTTTGCCAACTTAAAAAAAGCTTAACTCCTGTCACGCTGTTCGCCAGCAGCAGCATCCATCTTCTGTGTGTGTGTGTGTGTTTGCATATAAATCGACTAAGAGAACTAATAATAATAATAATAACTTGGACTTATATAGCGCCTTTCATGGTACCCAAGGTCGCTTAACAATGAGGCGGGGGTTAGGGGTCAAAGGACTTGGTGAAAAGAAATGTTTTGAGGTGTTTTTTGAACATGGGCAGGGACGGGGCAGAGTGGACATGGAGTGGTAGACTGTTCCAGAGTGTGGGAGCGTTGGCAGAGAAAGCCCTGCCCCCAAAAGTCCGCAACCTGGTGCGGGGGGTGGCCAGCAGGTCCTTGTCAGAGGATATTATATTTGGCGCATATTATAAATTCATATCATAACGAAAATATACACCGGTATACGGTGTGAACCGGTATACCGCCCAGCACTAGTTGAGTTCCAGTGCCGACCCCATTACATCATGAGACCAGATGTCACACAGATCCATGTACCAGCTCGTCGCACACACTCACGTGCTCATGCAACGTGCACACACACACACACACACACACACACACACTGTTTATACATAAAAACAGTACATAAACATACACATTAGGAAACACACAAAGAAATTCTCTATCACACACACACAAATGTGACATATGATGTTCTCTCTCTCTCTCTCTCTCACACACACACACACACACACACACACACACACACACACACACACACACACACACACACACACACACACACACACACACACACACACACACACACACACACACACACACACACACACACACACACACACACACACACACACACACACACACACACAAATGTGACATATGAGGTTCTCTCTCTTACACACACACACAAATGTGACATATGAGGTTCTCTCTCACACACACAAACACACACACAAATGTGACATATGAGGTTCTTTCTCTCTCACACACACACAAATGTCACATAAGATGTTCTCTCTCTCTCACACACACACTCACACAAATGTGACATATGATGTTGCTCTGTGGGGGAAATACCCTCCTGGTTTGACTAGACTTGACCTTAGTGTGACCTTGGCCACGCTGTGGTGCGACTGGCTGGGGCACCTGCACCGTGCGCTCGTGACCCGGGTTGGATTCCCGCCCCGTGGTCCTTTCCAGATCCCACCCCTGCTCTCTCTCCCACTCGCCTCCTGTCACTCTCCACTGTCACTATCATTAAAGGAAAAAAAAATAAAAAAATAAAAAATAAAAAATACTAAAATGTCTTCATCTGACATGCATGGCATATCTATCCGATCACAGGTCCGTCAGTAATTCAAACAAGAGTAATGGGTGTGCAGCATTGGTTTTTGTACATGACGTTATTATTTTGCAGTCACTTCGTCTGTTTTCATAAGGCAGAAGGATCGACATATTTGGTACCAATGGATAGCCCTGTGTCTCCTCTTTCATCTGATATGCTTGCCATCATGCGCTCACGGGTTCGTGAGTAATTCAAACGAGAGTAATGGGTGCGCAGGTGAACGCAGAGAAGTATAGACTGTAAATATGATGCTATTTGATTTCATTTCATGATTATTTTTTTTTTTTTCATATTTTAACATACAGACAAGTGCAGACAACTTCTTCTCTGTCACGCAATAAAGGTTTCATCTCGCTGCGATGAACAGTTGCGGAGCAACGTAACAGAGAAGAAAGGGTGTGTTTTTTGACGCACTTTGCAATCGGGTTCTAAGGGTTAAGAACCATTTCCAATCTCAAGGCAATTCTGTCTTTCATTATGATGAAAACAGTAATTCTGTCTTAATGTCTGCAGGTTTACTTCATGACTGGACTACTGTAATAGGTTAAGGTTGGTTAGACTTCATAACTGGACTACTGTAATGGGTTAGGGCTAGAGCCCGACCGATTTATCGGCGGGCCGATATTATCGGCCGATATTAGGCATTTTCCAAACTATCGGTATCAGCATTTATAATGGCCGATAAATGAAAATTTAAAAAATAAAATAAAAACGGACGAAACACCCTTCAACCATGTCATGAGTGTTGCCGTTGTATAGTTTGTCCACCAGAGGACACTCTACACCAGTGTTTCCCAAAGTCTGGGTCGCGACCCACGGATGGGTCGTAGGAGATTTTATTTGGGTCGCCAGCACAATTTATGTTGTGTTATAGGCCTATACCATTTGTCATTTGATATCAGGAAAGCTAACAGTTTTCTAACTAATTCAGTCACGGTTTTGTCATAAAAGCTCATGAAATTGGGGGACGAACGCGTCGCAGAGGGGGTGCCAGCATGGATATCTACCTCTCAAAATGAAACCGTTCTGTGGGGCGCCTGCCATGTACCTCACAGTTGCAAACTACAAGGGACATGAATCCGCCTATTTGCACGAACATTAACAGATACCAGCTCCTCAACTTTACCTATTAAAATCTAGTGACCGTGCTGTCAGCTAAATCAGACATCCATAGACCGGACATAAGGCCATTCAATGTGCATGTAGATAGTTTCGATTGTAGATGCAATCTAAAGTTAATAGCAACCTCCTCACATTCTTATTTCTGATTTAAAATGCACAACAGTGCATTATATTAGGCTACAATTTAAATGGACATTTTAAACACTATTCCTCTAGTTCAGCCATCACCAAATGGCGGACCGCGGTCAGAGTCCGGACCGTGACGTGATCCTATCCGGACCCAGACCATAATAGCCTAATTTAGATTTTCACCTAAGATTTCAAAGCTGCGCTAAATGTTTCGTTGGTTAGGATAACAGCATTTACTTCAGGAGCTTCAGGAACCATCATTTCGCTTGCTGCTACTCAGCCAGTGAAATCTGTGAATTCTGATAAAGTCGAGTCAGTGAGTAAAGTAGCCTACTATGGAGAAGAGACTGAAACGAGCGAGGAGAGGAGACGGGACGAAAAACAATCAGATGGATATGTAAGTTAACGATAAGTAAGTTATTTTCAAATCATCGATTGCTCAAAGAGGAGAAAGCTAGACAGCGAGAACAGAGCTTTATATAACGATACGAGGAAACACCACGCAAAACTGTCACGTCCGTAACGCCAACTAAATATGGATGTGACAGTTTTGCGCGGAATTGCCCTGGACCTCTTCTATTCTGAGACCAATTTGAAGCACCTCTACTAGACAAAGCATGCATGGGTAGGCTAGGCCCATTCAACAGTGAACTGAGACCACAGAATATTTTACGATTTAAGAAGGCAATATGATTGATCCACCACAATCTAGTTAAGCCTACATGCATTCACTGCCCAACAACGTGATATTCCTGGGTTTCCAAAATTTCGGGTCAACATAAAAAAAAACTAAAAAAAATAAGTTAAACTTGCTGATTAATGGGTGTGGAATATCCATCCTTGTCTCAGCTCAAATTTTATTTTAAGTTCGGGTCAACATAAAAAAAACTAAAAAAATTAAATTAAACTTGCTGATTAATGGGTGTGGAATATCCATCCTTGTCTCAGCTCAAATTTTATTTTAAGTTCATCCTTGTCTCAGCTCAAATTTTATTTTTCGTTTTTTTTATGTTGACCCGAAGATCTTAAAAATAGCCAAGGCTACTCAGTTTTTCTCCCCAATTAGGCTACTCTTATCTTGCCTTATTTCTCCTCATTTTGAATGTTCTCTTTTAGGCTAGGCTACTTATTTTATTTCACATTAAACATTAGGCCTAGGCCTACAATCTTCTATTTCTTGAATTTCCCCTTGGGGATCAATAAAGTATCTATCTATCTATCTATCTACAACTAGGCTCCATCCATCCATCCTAATATTATACATACATACATACATATATTGCCTAAACACGCACGTTAAACATTATGATGCTCTGGACCTTTGCTTGAGGAAATTTTCCGTAACTGGACCTTGCTGAAGATTAATTGAATACCCCTGCTCTAGTTTCCTACCTTTTCCACCATCTCCAAAGTAAAGACGCATTCTTCCGGCTGTTGTGCAAAAGCCTCTTGTTGTAAAATAACGACTATACTATAACAGTGGTCACCAACCTTTTTGAGCCCAAGATCCCTGACCTCGCCCTGAACAAAGACAAGATCTACCGTGAAGCGTCAAAAGAGAATCAAAGCTAAAATACTTCCAATTTAAGGCCTTTTATTTAGGCAAATGTATCAGGTCAAAAATAGCCTATCACATCCTCCACCCCCTTATAGGCTACAGGCATAAATGAGATAGCCTAACACTTATAGTCTTTACTTATGATTTTCTAATTGGAGTAGGCCTAAGTGTTTGTGACAACATGTCATGATACATCTGATAATTTAACTTCAGCGGTGACAAGTCCTGTTGCGAGAGAGAGAGAGAGAGAGAGAAAGAGAGAGCGTACCTGCAAAGTGGTGCTGTGCGCGTGTGTGTGTCTGCATGTTCGGTTCAAGTCAGACGTTGGTCCTTCCGGTCCCGCATTCACGCCGCTCCATTATTAGATTAAGGTTATCAGACAGCGCTGTAAAATATGTGCAGGAATTTCTCGCATTATGATGGCTAGAGTTGCGGGTTTTGAATAAATCATGTGCTATACCCACAATCCCGCGCTGATTTTTAGGCCCTGTAAACGTTGGCGACCATGCAAGAATTTGGTGACTGTTTTTATTTTTCCTGTTATTCTCAGGATCTACTGGGCAAGTCCTAAAGATCTACAGGTTGGCGACCACTGGAATATAATATAATACAACAATACAATATAACGACTTGAGTTATTTGCTGTTTACATCGGAATTGACGTCCAGTGTTATGGACCCATTTGTCTGCAAAGCAACGTAGCCTACAACATTTTTTTTAGAAATACAGGAACAGCTTACTATGCTGACGAATGACGACTGCGCAACATGCGAGAATTTCCCCAAACTCTCGGATGCGCATTAAAACGTATCTTTTCAGTAGTCATTTCCAACTTTTCACGCTGATGGTGCTCAAAATGCAACACAACCGTGTTCAAAGCAGGATCAAGCAGACTTTGACTTTGATCTATCTATAGAGATCCAGCAATGTATGGTTGGGGAAGGCATAGAAAAGTTGGAGAACCTGTGGCCTAAAACAATATTGGTGGTTGCAGGGTAGATTTGAAGTGAAATGGGTCGCGATGGTCTGTCATTTTTTTAAAAAGTGGGTCCCCAGAAAAAAAGTTTGGGAAACACTGCTCTACACCGTCCCTGCTGGCAACACTCGTGTATAACGCGCCACACATCCTGCAGCCTGCTGATCCAGCCAGAGTCGGGCAGAGAGAAACAGTTATCCGCGAGTGAGATCATCAGTGAAGTGTGTTCATGGTGATTTGGTCACGAGACATATATTGCTTGAATAACAATTAAAAGAACACCCCCGTCAGTTCTTTTAACTCAAATAAGCATGACAAAATTCGTGAAAACAATGTCCAGTTTTGCTGCTGGTAAATAAGCCGAGAGTGAAGCGGAATTAGCTAGTAATTACGTTATGTTGTTACAGTGTAGTTGACGGTCTGTCCTTTTAACTTTTGACAATGTGACTGAAGATGTATTTCTTTAATAGCGTGACAGTTATAGCAGTGAGACGTATCATCTCTCCCTGGCCTGTTATTTTGAAAGCGTATGTTTTACAATTTGCAGTATGACATTATCCATTGCTAAATTATGGCTCATCATAGACTAGCTAACCACAAAGCTAGCTAATGCCATGAATATCAGTGGAAGACCGATAACGTTAACATTAATGAGCTTGAAAACCACAACGAACTTATTCTGCCTAAATAAAGTAATGATTACTGTATTTATAACTAGTATATCTGTAGTTACAGTCCCCGCATTGTAAAATGTAAGTTAGACGTGCGAGGAGTGAACATTTGGGCATAGAGAAAAAGTATCAAACGTAGCTTGTGCAAAACGTAGCTTGTGCATAAAAGTTAGCTTTTCTTTTACACGTGTGTGAAATCCAATGACGCCAAGTGTGCGCTTCAGACTGTCGTTAAGCCGCAGCATTAACGAGTTACATAATGGATTTAGATCACTAAATAGTAGGTTTTAGAAGGCAGGCAGCAACTGATGATTGAAAATGGTTTGATGTAGCTTGATGGAAATAATTTTAAAAGTGCAGGTAAAGGGATAAGCAAGCTGACATTGTAATTATAAGGTAGCTTATAAGGCAATAGGGACTATTACACATGCACACTCAAACAATTAGGAGTGACCTTTATCTTGTTTAATGATAATATAAATGATGATGATAGTAATAATGTCATCATTATTTTTTGTAATTATTAAGTCTTAGTCCAAAGTTATATTTATGAAGCTTACCAAGTCTTTTAATACTGGTAACTTTGATTTGATTGTTGTTGTTATTGTGTTTTTGTTCAAAAGACTAAGTTTCATATCTTAAGTTTCTATTTTTATATATTTTATTTATCAGAACTTTAATATATTTCGATGTTCCTCTGTTCCACTGTGACAATATTATTTAAAAATAAACAAGTTTGTTTTTAAAATGCATTATCATATTATTTTAGTCAATACTCTAACTAACTACTCTAAATAACTACAAATAACTAATGTTAGGGAAATCTGTTAATGTTTTGTTGCACGTTTCTGAAAAATATATATATATATATATATCGGCCGATATATCGGAATATCGGATTTTTAAATCAACAAATATTTGTATCGGTATCGGCCTTCAAAATCCTTTATCGGTCGGGCTCTAGTTAGGGCTGGTTAGACTTCATAACTGGACTACTGTAAATTCCTGCCAGGCTTACTTCATGTCTCTCACACACTCTCACACACAATCACACACAAATGTGACATATGATGTTGGGGTTAGACTGGACTACTGCGGTTCCCTTTATTTGGACCATCCCTGGTCTTCAATCACCATCACCATCACCCCAGTCAGACTCCATCTCTTATCACCCCTGTCTCATACCACAGACCACATCAACCCCAAGCATGACCCATGACCCACTGTCACCACTAAAAGCAAACAGTCACAGAAGTTTTGCTGTTTCATTTGTGGGCTAGTTGCCATTAGATATTAGATGTGCTTTGACGTCCTCTGTTTTTAAATCAATTTTTATTCAAGCACATGCACACACAAACACACCAGACTAAATCCATTTTCATTCACTGGACTTTTTATCCACTAATCTCAGTGTGCGGTCACATCTGCCTTTGCTCCATGCACCATAAATCGCAGTGTTTCACACACACACACACACACACACACACACCCATACACCAGTGTTTCCATACATTGACTTATTTGTGGCGGCCCACCACAATATCAACATTAATCACCACACAATGATTTTCCAGGTTGTACTAAATTGTGCTTAAATCTGGTTCATCATAACCACGCTACGCTAATTTGTTAAAAACTGTTGAATTCAAGTTAATTCTGCAAACCTACCCCCCACAAATATAATTCAGTTCTATGGGAAACACTGAATCGTGTCTCACACCCAGGAACTTAACTCATTTAACTCACACACACACACGTGTGTGATACACACCCAGGAACTGAACTCATTTAACTCACACACACGCCCTCACTAGGGGTGTTACGGTACACAAAAATCACGCTTCATGTGTACTTTGTTTTTGCGGTCACGGTTCAGTAAAGTTCCAGTACCGTAAGCCTGTAGGTACTGGTGCCTACCATACACTGACAATGCTGCTGAGGAGCATCAGGAAGAGCATTTGGAAATGGTGCTCATGACTAAAGTGACATGTGGTGGGGACATTGAAACATTGTGACCTGAGAGAGCGATGGTGGGGGGGGGGGGGGGGGGTGCACTAGGACCTGACAGAGAGATGGGGTGGGGTTGGATTTGAACCTGGGGGGGGGGGGGGCATTAGGACCTGAGAGAGCGATGGGGTGGGGTTGGATTTGAACCTGGGGGGGGGGGGGGGGCATTAGGACCCAGGTCCTGAGGGCAGTTGGATCTGAATGTGTTACTGATGCCACAGCAGCCCGGGTAAGTTGTGTTTAAATGTGGGTTATAAATAAAAAATAAAAAAAATAACTGAATAAATAAATGAATGTCTGAGTCTGCGAGTTAGTCTGTCTCTATGTGTGTGTGTGCAGTGTTTCCCACAGAATTGAATTCTACTTGTGGTGGTAGGTGATGGGTGGGGGGGGGGGTGTTGCAGAGTTTTGTTGCAACAGTTTTGAACAAATCTGTGTAGCCGGGTTATGATGCCAATAATGTTTTCTTTAAACATGCATGCATGTCCGTTGAGACAGAGAGACAAGGAGAGACTGTGCAAAGGTGCACATAGCTCTACAATGAAAGGATTTCATCCAATTTAAATAGTACAACATGGAAAATTATTGTGTGGGGGGTCAATGTTGATATTGTGGTGGGCCGCCACAAATAAGTCAATGTATGGGAAACACTAGTGTGTGTGTGTGTACTGCTTTATTCTGCTTTATTAGCAGAATAATAAATATCTCCCTGTAATCTACAATCAAATGCCTCAGCCTTTATCACAACACAATCTTCTGGACTACAAGACACACACACACACAAGATTTAATGTACCATCAGTGAACACGAGGACCCTTGCGTGTGGAGTTAACAGCTAGACGAGTTTAAGTAATAATTACTGAGCGAGCAGAAGCACTCTGAGCAGATAATTAACAACAGAGACTTTTGAACAGAGTGTTAACACAATGCTGAGAGTCGTGAACAGAGAGTTAACACAACAGAGTTGAACAGACTGGTAACACAACAGTGTTGAACAGACTGGTAACACAACATAGTGTTGAACAGACTGGTAACACAACATAGAGAGTGTTGAAAAGATAGTTAACACAACACAACAATGCAGTTCTGAGTGGCAACTAGCTAACCACTAACCCCATTTGGTGACTAAGTTGAGGCGCACACAAGGTCATGGAGAATTTGAAAAATGTCTCACCCACCATATGCTATAATGGAAGACAACTTTTAGCCAACTCACACTGCACTGCGATCTTCCTTTTATACTTCTACTACTACTACCACTTATTACTGTTATTATTGTCCATATTGTTATTATTATTATTATTATATAGTGTATGTGAAAGATGATGGTGTTTGTGTGTGTTATCGTCAGCATACTGAAAGGAGTTCTTGTTTAAGAAGTTAGTGTGGGCACCAAAACAACTGTTGTTTGTAAACAGATTTCCATATTTACACCCAATCCGGAACGAACTGTCTTTCCCTCGTGTGGTGTAGGGTGCGACATGGTAGCCCAATCTACCACACACTGATAACTCAGCGACAACCGGGAGATCATGCGTGAAAGCACTGGCTTATATATCCGGACCATCAGGATGCGACTGCCAGGGCTGGAACAACACACCTCTTCCATCGTCCGCTGCATGGTAACTGTTCTTCAAAACTCAGCAATTCCCCACAAACGAAGATGACGTGATCAACACAAACCCAAGTTAAACCTCGGCTCGCTCTCTCTCTTCATGTCATATTCTGGAGACACGAAACCAGTTGTGCGCACTACAATGTACATTCGAGTTTACACTAATGATGGGTGACGTCGTGTCATAGTTAACGCAAGACCTCAATCCGGACACCACACAATACTTTGATCGTGGTAGCAACGTTACGTGTATCTGCAACGCCACGACAGCGCAGTGCACCCAAAATACAGGGATGACATCAAGACAAGTACACGTTGGAGTACGTGGAATGATATTGAAGAAAAAACTATCAGCCAAAACTATCACCCAACGTGTCACCCTTGCTCCATGGATATATCAATCTGAACTCCATGCCCGTAACGTGTTCCTATACATAGCACGCTAGCTAAGGTTGGCGTTTGGAATACGAGCATCGTCACATAATGCCGGAGAACAGCTAACTATTAGCTAGCTAGCTCAAATCCGTACACGTCTCTCGCACAAGACAACAAAGATAGTGAATTACACAACAAAACCACCCATTACCTTTTTCATCCTCGGGGCTTCAGCAACAGTACCGTCTTGGTTCACAAAAGCCTCGCCACCGTTTTGTTGCTGGTCAGGACGCTTCATTGCTGAAGCCTGCGGCATCTTCGTGGGGTTCGGGCTCGAGTCTGCCCTCACAGTGGGCTCCGCGGTTGGAGACGTAGCCGAGGACACAGCCGCACCGGGCTCGGTTTTGGTGCCGTCTTTCTCGTCCGATTTAGATGCGAGGGGCGAGATAGGAGACAAGTCTTTGCTTGGGACGTCTTTTAATTCGACCTCGGACATTTTCGTTGCCACAACCTGAACTGACATCGCTGCAATTACAAGTCCTTTTTTCCCAGCACTGACGTGACACGAACGGATATGAATGGTGGAACGAGTACAAGCAAAGGATTCTGGTAGTTGGAGTCATTAGGGCGAATTGCAGTCCCAGATTACACTTCCTACGCTTTCTCATTTGCTAAAAGATATCTATATTTGCATAAAAGATGTCAGCAACACACCTTCATCATACAATTAGAAGTTGGATAGATAATTGTATGCTTATCTTTCATTTGAGACCAGGATTATGCTTCTACACAAAGGGGTTCATGTGCAGTAAGCATTTGATTGTCAGTATGCATTTTGGATAACAAAAAGTCCTATGGGGTGTTTCCATAGGCATTTTACAAAACCCATGAGCATACCTTGGCAAATAATAGTCTAAAGCACTCATATTTTCATTCTATATTGATCTACTTTTGCACACAACTTCACAAGACCTGGTGCTAGGGCTTAGTTGTGTTTCTAAGTCATATCAAGTGACCTAGAGGGCTGAAATGTGGTCAGTTCAGAGATGCTTGTAATCCGGCAGAAAGAAAAAACTATATTCTAGCCTCTGTAACTCTTTATTCTGTAACATTTATTTTGACTGTTTCCTACGAAAACTAGAGGTTCTCAGCTTTCTATTTGATGGTAGGCCCCAGAAGAGGTGGGAACAATGCCCTTGTAAATAGGCACAGTGAAATTATTTTTGAGATTTAAAGAGTTAAAAAAGAGCACTTTGTTCATTACATAGCACACTTTGTTTGTTACATAGAATACCAACGCCACATTTCAGATGCCATAGGCTCTTTTGCAAATAGGCTATGACGGAAATACAGTATGTCCTCTAGCCTATTAAAATATGGCTTCTATTTTGTATTAAAAATGTAAGTAGCCTGAAGTAGGGTTCTTTTTAAATTATTATGCAAGAGATGGATCCCCCTGCCGCCTACTTAGTCAGGTTCATTATATTCAGATTTGAACCTTTGTGGGAATTTTTGGGGGATTTGCTAATTTTTGTAAAGGTTATAAGGAGTCAAAAAAACCAATGGAGTCAGAAAATCAATAATTTGCTCATATGTCTATATGGCGGCCATATTGAAGTTTAAAAAATGGCCACCCTAAAATTAAAAATTGAAATATCTCGGCTTCTGAATAAACTGGAATGTTGACGTACCCTTCGATGCATGAGTAGGTGAAAAATGACTCCGTGTGGTTGTTTTCTTGCAATATCTTTGTAATGAAAAGTTACTCACTTTATCAACAACTGATCACTCATTTAAACATAATATTTATTGTGGGAATGATTTCAAAGACATGTACAGTATATTGCAAATAGAGCTGTCCCAAACGATTATTTTATAAACGATTAATCTAACAATTCTTTTCTAAGAAGACTAATCTAAGGATTATTTTCCGATTAATCTAATGATTAATTTGTCCATTAGCGATTATTTTTCCATTCCCAACTATCAGAAAGTTTCTCATTAACATTTCATTTGTATTTTTTTGCATTAACCTTTTTATGTTTCATGTGTGAGGTAATGAGGGCTAGTTATTTTAGGGTGCAGCATCAGCATGGCGTTTCAGACAGAATAGTCTGACATGAGATATGTGCAATACCAGGGCTGTATGTTAACATTTTTGCACAAAGGTGCAACAACAGCTATCAGGAAGAGAGGTCATGCCATGGGTTTTTGTGAACATTTCTTACTACATAATATGCAAGATTTTATTCATGTTTAGGCTAGTTCATATAGTCTTTTGATTAGATTACAGTATATTCAACTTTATTGTCATTGCACAAGTGAAATACAGTAGCCTAAAACGAAATGCAGCTGTAGCCTACATCTAACCAGTGGTGCAAATGAGTAGGTTTATGTCCAAAAGGGCATCCATGAAATGTGTCACTAGACTGTTCCATAACATACACATGTAACCCCTTCTTAACAGGTGTGTGCATAGGCACTAGTTACAATACATAGCACAATGGTGCAAACAGGATCCTGAAGGTCTCAGCGGTGGAATGGTGAGCTGGCTGAGATCTCTGAATACCACAATTAAGTACAATGAAAGAATTAAATAGCGTGGTGCCTCCACTGTAAAAATACTACACTTACCGTGCTCGTGTATGATGTAGTCTTACAGAATAAAAAAATATATAATGTGTCATTACACTAGTGGTGAATGCAGTCACAATGAATTGCCAATACACCCTGGAAGTAATGTAATATAATAATCAAATATTTATTTAATAATAGCCACGTCGTAAACGTGGCAACCCAAAAGCTGACAAATGTCAGCGAGCGAACAATTCACTCGTAACGTTAAGGGAAACAGGGTAGAACGTTAACGCAGAGACTTTCTAATGTGGACACACAGCACTCAAAAAATACACCATAGAAATGCATGGGGCTAGTTTGTCACGCCAATATGGCTGTTGTTTACACATATCCCACCCCTTCCTCGGCAAAACGTCGACATGTGAATACATTGAGCCAATCATGTGGTGTGATGTGAATACATTGAGCCAATCATATGGTGTGTTGTGAAGACATCGTGCCAATCATGTGTTGTGATCTCGCTGCTGGAGCAAGATTGGTGTCGTGAAGCCTAGCGCACACGCAGTTCGACCCAAAGACTGTGCCCGATGAGTGCCCATAAAACTTTGGTATATGGCCGCCGAGTGGAGGGACTTGCCTAAAAGGACTTTGGTTAACGTTAAGGTTAACAGACATTAGCTAAAGGTTGGCCAACACAGTTAGCTTAAGCTAAACACTTAACGTCACCAGTATGAAAGACAGAGGACAATAAATCCCTATACACAAATCACAACAATAGTAATCATATATAATATGCTCGGCCCGCTCAGTCCTGACTCAGAGGAATGGGAGGCAGCCAAGTGCGTAGGTTTGGTCTGAGCTTTGGTGGGGACACTACCCTACCCCACCCCCCCGCCCGAAAACAAACAAACACTCAACTCTTTCACCAGCCACTAAAATGATTAAAATGTGCTACTGTCCAACTACTATCCATGATTAAAATGTGCTACTGTTCAACTTGATCTAACTACACTGTGTAGCCTACATAATCTGATTTTAATATGTAGGCTGCAGATATGTAGGCTATATTTAACATTTATTTTCTATTTGGTCTGTTATGAAATCATGCCCATTTAAGCACAGCTCAGTTTTAAGAAACTTAAATACATGCATGCTTAGCATTTTGTGAATGCATTACACCTTTGTGTTTGGTAAGGTCTGCTGTTTATTCTGATATATGGTTTGTCATGTGTTGTGTGAAGAGTGTGTAGGCCTACCTACGATATTCCACCGAGACGAATGGATGTGCAGATAATAATTATTAAATCTCTTGAAGTTATTTTTCTCGCGAACTGTTTATTACAGCAAACAGTGGCTAGCTAGCACCGTTTAAAAGCTGAGAAAAGGCTCTTTCGTGTGACACATGTGTGATGATAGCCTACTTCGAGGAGTTCAACACAGAAGAATGGGTGAATTTGGATGCACTTCATGCTTAGTGAAGTAAAGCTGAAGCGCTGCATGCTGTGCAGGAGACTGCGGCTCACTGGTAGTTATTATAGGTAACTTCAAATCAGCGCGATTTACTCTTATAGGCTACTGCACATTACAAGATCTGTACGAGATGATCCGCAGCACTGAAGTGAGAAATGATTTAACTCTTTTTGTAGCGCATGTGAGCGCTTTTCCCCCCATTTCAACCTGAATATTGGTGGGGACATTTCAGTCGTAATTTGACATTGGTGTGGACACGTCCTTCGGTCCCCACGCAAATCTACGCCCCTGGAGGCAGCTATCCCAGCTAGCCGAGGATGCGACTCCGTCGGAGGATGTTGCTGCAGTCAGCCGGCAAACCTCAACAGCAGCGGGTAGTTGGCGGTTGGCACTCCGGTGGGCTCAGAACCGGAGGCAAAACGTAGTCGTCCTTAGGAGGTCTGGCTCCGGTGGGCCCAGCACCGAAGCACAATGGAAAGAGAATGCAACAGCGTCTCCTAGTTAGCTAACGTTAGCTAAATTGGCAGTTAACTAACTGGTTACACACTGAAGATATAACGTTAAACACGTAAAATCCATCAATCAGTCCCGAGACAGGTCATCCCACACCTCCGCACTGATGCTCATGCATGTGGGCCTAAACACACCAAAAAGTGCGAGTGGTCTCCAACGGATGCAGCACTGACTGGCGGAGCAGAGAAAATGGTGACTACTCTCTTCTTAGGGCAACTGGGACCGACGAGCTATCCCCTTACTGAGGGGATAGAATGTTCACATTCACATACGTATTTGTATCGCCACTAGGTGTCACTGCAGGACCATGTATTATTTATATTTTCGTTAGTTTAACTCTAATTGTTCCTTTTGATACACCGTAGGGTTGATGCGTGTTTAGCCTAGAACGCCATCTTTTCTTTAGTATATGCCATCAACCTTATAGGTAAGTCAAGTTATTTTCATGAGTTTATAAAATAGAAATTATCTTGGGTAATACTACGTAGAAAGTTCGTTTTGTTGAGCTATTGTTTATACCTAGTTATTGAAGACATAAATGCTGAGTCATTTTGAGAAAAAGCACTTTTTATTTTCGTTATAAGATCGAGTGTAATGTGGCCACTAATACAGTGCTAAGCTATGTATTACTGTGCTAGTTAGTGTTTTGGTATGCGTTAGCACTTGAATGTAATATGGGGATTAACATTTGAATGTACAACTGAAGTGCATTAGGATTTTTTCATGCTGGTTATAAATGGAGTATATGCCATCAACCTTATAGATGCTGTTTATGAAGCCCAGTAAACTACGGTCTGCCACAATCCCGAACCCTTCTGTGTCCGTGTCTCCCTTCATACCGGATGCACCCTCACGTTCACAATAATAACACAACGCAGAGTAGCAGTGGAGGTGCTGGAAGCCGGCGGCGTGCGCGGATGGAGAGCTAGAGGGCTACACTAGGATAATCATGTTGGTTGCTATGCAAACTGACATAGATGCTTTATTTAAATGGTTGCTATGTTGGTTGCTAGGTAGGTGGTGGTTTAATATAGTTGGCTTGAGGCATAGTTGATGATAACTGATAGTTGGAATGGCTGAACAGTTAAATAGTTGAGTAGTTTAAATGGTTCAATTATTTAAAAGTGACTTGTTGCAGTGAGAACTTTTATTTTGAAACAGTTGTGGGCAGAGGAAACAGTTGAACAGGATTTGTAGTCTTAAGAGAGCCAGATTGTATGCTTAAAGCCTGAGACAGTGACAGTTGCTGCATGTGGTCTGAACACCTGGCACAGGATTCTTAATTGCTTAATGGCCCTATTGTGATGTCATAAAGGCCTATGTTAAGTCTATGAGAAGAAATAAGCTTGTTTTTTGTTATCTCAATATCTCAAAAAGTATAAAGTTTACAAACATGAAAAGTCATAGCAACCTGGTCCATTAGAAGACCTATGTTACAAAGTTTGTAAGTTAAACGGTTCAAGTGAAATAGCGTATGGAAAAAGTGGTCAGAGGAATAATAAGAAAAAGCCTAGGAAGAACAGTACAGTGGTCAGAGGAATAACAAGAAGAAGCCGAGGAAGAACAGTACAGTGGTCAGAGGAATAACAAGAGGAAGAACAGTACAGTGCATTTTCATCCACTGTAATTAGCCAGACAACTAACGTTACTTGCTTTTAGTGATACAATAGCACATATTGCACAATAGCATAACGCTTTTAGTGAACACATATTGCACAATAGCATAACGCTTTTAGTGAACACAGAATAACGCTTTTAGTGAACACATATTGTTGTACAATTGTACAATAGCATAACGTGTGGAGGTATTTTAGTGAACACATATTGCACAATAGCATAACGCTTTTAGTGAACACATATTGCACAATAGCATAACGTGAGGAGGCTTTTAGTGAACACATATTGTACAATAGCATAACGTGAGGAGGTATTTTAGTGCAGTGTTTTTCAACCACTGACGAAAGAATGGCTTGCTGCTGTGCCGAGCATTTTGCCTCTCTTGTGCGTGTCTCTGTAAATCATAGCTGTAAATCATAGCTATTTTGCCTTTCTTGTGCGTGTCCCAGCTGTAAATCATAGCTGTAAATCATAGCTATTTTGCCTCTCTTGTGCGTGTCACTGTAAATCATAGCTGTAAATCATAGCTATTTTAGCTATTTTGCCCAGATTCTGGCAGCAGGCACAAACAAATCTTTGGATGCAATTGAACAAATTTGCAATTCATTTCATACATTTCACAGCCTACCTAATGTATCTAAAATGTTAACTACGCATTTAAATCTGCGGCGAGTGAACGTTATTAACTTATGTTGGCTTGAAAAACAAGGTTATCAATATGACTGACCATGACCATGACGTTAAATGACAAATTGATGTGTTCCTCCTTTTCCTCCCTGCGTAGCAGCATTTATTGCAGGCATTTCATTTCTCACTCAAGCTGTCTACAACTACCAGCCTACTGTCACAGGAGTAGCTCTACTTTGTAGGGGTCACATTGACGTTAATGTTTGAAAAAATGCAACGCAGACTGCCACTGATGTCACGCTATCCGGATAAATATTCTTTGGTCCCCGCTATTTACCGATTTATGCCTCCCGTTGGGGATGCCATGTTGCTTAAGCCCAATTCTGTTGTTCTTGTTGTATATATCTTACCAAAAGTGAAATGGTAGCTAGCATAAGTCAGCGGCGTTACTTTGAGCACATAATTGAAGTATTGTTTTGATGTGTTGAATGGAAGTCAATGGGAGCCCAAAGAACATTTCTCCAAATAGTGTGACAGCGGTCACTGGCTAGTTACATTACAGTAACGTGATGACAGGTTCAATGTCCATGATTCACATTAACATTACGTTGTCTTAACACATCATATAAATTACAGACTGTCTGGTAGCCTATTAATCCCCATATACAGTCAATGGTTAAATGTTAAGGGTAGATGTGTCGGGCAGTTGTGAGGTAGATGGAACAGCACTCAGAGATTCAAGGTGGAACACGGGATTTTATTAATTCCCCAAATAAGGCCAACATAAGGCAATGATAACGTAAGTTAATGTGAATAAAGCAGAAATAAAATACTTCTCAATAAAGAAAGAAAAACAAAAGACTTGATAGTCAAAACAATACAATATACAAAAATATCCAAATAAAAAGATGAGCGCAATGGACTACACAGCAAGTCACTTGGGCTACACACATGAGACGAGCTCTCAAGACTTACGCCTATTCAACTTGCAGCTCCCCCAAGCACCTACAGGCATGGCTTTAAATAGGGCCTGATTGCACTCCTGTAATTGGATCAAACCAATGCATAATAGCAGCACAGGGGTGTTTCAGGACAGAATAAAGCTTTAAAGCTACCTTGTGTAAGAACTTCTCCCATCTAGCGGTGAAATTCTATATGACAACCAACTGAATATTACTTTCTAGCCCCTCCCATTCCGAGCGCATTTTAACTCCTACGGTGGCCGTTTCATGCCAAGGTTAACATGGCTTCCAGTACTACGACTTCGTCCAGTGTTCCTTCCAGTGATGAGGTTACTTTAGAAAACAATTACACGTTGCATTTAGTTATATAGCCAGTAAACATGTTGGGTATGACCTCTATGTAAAGTGAATAGCCTAATAGTTTTACGTTTTCGTTATTTTGGTAGGCTACTATTTCATTGCTAGTCATTGCCACTACACCAGAAAAAAAATAGACCATTCTTCTAAAATTGATTTTACGCGTTGTGAACGGAACGCTTCAGTTACGCGCTTGGTGTAGCTTCCCTGCCTGTTTGTATCTCCATTGTTTATATGTAGCAATTTCTAGCTGTTGCCAGTCAACTGCATGATGCGAGTTGTCTGCCAGTGAAATCACGACACATAATTACGTTATGGTCTATAGAAAATGTTACACAGTTAACATGTTAACATTTTCACCTTTTCATTGTCCATACACATAGTATTCATCATTTTGTGTGAACACTTGAAAAATGACACAGAGTACTATTACTACTACTCTGCTAACAATCTAAATTTACCTATCTACCTAAACAAGCCTATCTGATCTCATTTCTTGTCTTATTTCTTCAGAGACTTGTGGATGGAATGAGCCTGCAAGAGCGCAGGAACCTGCACAGTTGCTAGTGAGGCAGCCAGGTCTGGTGTTTGATGCATCAGTGCAGACATGTCGTCCCACCACCTGTGCCAGGGATGCCTTGGTGTACTTGTACATACTGCAGAGACATGCCAACCGATCAGGAGAGAAAATGCTGTGGACAAAACCCTGCCACCTGTGTGAGCCTTCTGCCTCACTACACACAGCACTGCCTAAATGTAGGTTTTCTCCAGATTCACAGGCAGTACATCACAGCATTAGGCCATGTAAGAGAGCCAGCTGATGACAATAGAGTTCAGATATGCTACCTACAGACATTTCATTTTCTGGCAGCATGGGTCTCTAGGACAGGGTAAAAGAAGAGTGATCCCAAGCTGTGTGTGTAGGATAAGGGATAAATTCCCTGACCCTCAGGGACATCTCTGGAATTTATATCACCTTCCTATAATGTTGTAATGTTGTGTTATTGTAAATAGTTTTGTATTAGTGTTCTTGTACTGCCTGTTCCTTTTAAAACTGTATTTAATTTATTTTACACTGGTACATCGCTATATTTTGCTTTCATGAGACTGTTCATGCTGTACCTCTTATACATTACATCCACAAACTTATAATTAAAAAAGGAGTTGTGGTAATTTACCATTTTGAAACACCAAATGACAGTAACATGGTCAACAATGTTATTTGCAATATATTTATTTACAGAAATTAACAAATTATGGTATTTACACATGAACCCTTCCTTTTTGTATGGTGCCTTTGAAGCAACATGGGCCATCATTCTAAATTTGCAGTCTCCTGGAAAGCTGATCCTGTGGAAGACATGCAGTGTCGTTAGACATACACACCATTTTATATAGTTCAACATATTGTTACTAATCTGTATAGTGCTATTTTGCCTAGACTGAGTTACAGGCAAGGTTACAATGAAGGCATGCACATGCATCACATAACAAGACCATTGAATTTCGTCCACATCCTCCTCCACGATGCTCATGTCATGTAGGCTTTGTAAAAAATATATATAAATGCTTATATCATGAAAATATACAATAGAGAATGTCATGTAGGGTTAGGGTATAGACATTATGAGCATTGATGGGTTACCTCTGTTCAAGGTTCTCAATTTCAGGGGCATCTGCAATTGCGCCAAGATGCTCATCTGAAATGAATAAGCAGAGCGCTTCACAACATATAACAGTACATAAAATGGTAAACACCAAGATATTACAAATATACTTTCAGTTATTATCAAACAGCAATCACATAGAATCAACAATTGTTTTCATGCAGTGACTGACCTGTCTGTCCCACTAAAATGCTGGACACTTCTGGAGTAGTTAATATTAGAGGGCTTTCCCTTCATTGGTGTTGATGTGACTGCTCTCAGTTCTCTCTCATAGCTGGACAAAAAAGAGCAGTACATGTTAGAATGTCTCACTTTAACCACAAACAAAGTACATTCATTTTATGACCGTGAGGAAAGATGTATTTTGGTAGATGCATTGACTAAAGTTCAATCAAAGCAGTTCTGTCCGTATTTTATTGTTCTGCATGATAATGACTTAGACCCTCAATGATCAGTCTCAATGGGCTGGCTGGTCTAATTGCTCCATTCACAAGTGTAATGGACTAGGCTACCCTTCCCCCATTCTGAGGTGTAGGCTACACTCATATGATAAAAAACTTTCAGACAATTTAGTAATTAGTAGGCTACGTCTACAATTAATAAGACTACAGGACAGGCCTCAGGATGTGAACGTCACCCTTGGAATTGGCTACCCATTATCAGATTAGGATACATTTAGGCTACAAAGCAAAAGCAAAGAAAAATAACTACAATTTACAGTGTCCTTTGCCTGTGATC
Source organism: Alosa pseudoharengus (assembly GCF_046254945.1). Classification (NCBI taxonomy): domain Eukaryota; kingdom Metazoa; phylum Chordata; class Actinopteri; order Clupeiformes; family Clupeidae; genus Alosa; species Alosa pseudoharengus. The sequence continues at coordinate 440,350 of NW_027468664.1, read as the reverse complement.
CGTCATAGCAGATTTATGTTACAACGTAGAATAGACAATCCTTTTTCATCGACGCGAGGAAAAGTATCCCAGACGTCATTCTAGCGTTATGGACAACCATGCTATAGTAAGCCAAGCAACTATAAAACTTCGAATTTACACCATAGATATGTTTACACGAATAGGCCGAATGACCTGTCGAGGAGAAAGCAGGCAACTTCGGCGTCCCTTTTAAAATCCTTGCTCCTCACGAGCTCTTTCCATCTTAGAAAAGCCACTCCAATATTGACTTTGGTCTGTTGTTTTTCCGGTCGCGTTGGCGTTTTAATCCTCTTTTTCGCTTCCTTGGCGACTCCTTTTCATGTCCTCGAGAATAAATGTAATCCTCCATCTTCAACAGACTTTCAAATCTGCCGGCAGTAGCGAGTAGACTAATCATGCAATGAGTGTTGCCTACAAGCGCGAAAGGCGGAGCTGAATTTCCTGGAATGTCCCTCGTTGGCGAATGTATTTCAAAGATGGAGGCGCAACATGGATTCAGCCATTCGCGCGACTCGCGCGTATGTATTTGGAATAGCAGATTCTACACTTACGAGAATACTTTGATTAGTAGGTGGAAATAATTACACATGAATGAGCACATATTTTTGAAAGAACAAATGGGTTTTTGCTAAGAATTAACTCAAAAAAATACACAATGTAGCTTTAAAGTAGCCTACAGAACTAATTCTAACACATTTACGAAGTGGTAAATGCACCAACTGTGATGGAAAGTTTAAGAGCAAACAGGACACTCGGCATGACTTTTAGTATTTTGTGCTGCTCTGACAGTCCACTTTTATTGCCACTTTTAAGTCTACTGTTTTTGAGTTTGGAGAAGTACTTGCAGCGACAGGCTATAGCCTACGAATGCCGACTCCACTGTCGCATTTCCCAGCCAGGTCCATGATAGGCTTTTTGTCACTGCTTCCAAAAATGTCTCTCTCTGGATAAAGCAGGTTAAGACCCGTGCTGTGTTGCGCTCACTAAAGGGCGATTCTTAAAGTAGGCCTAGCCTACATGATCCAAAGCACTATCTCCGTTGCTCGAGTTTATCATTAGCACTGGACAATATCGGAAAATATAGGAAATGCGACATGTCAGTTTGGCCCTTTACGGTTTCTGCAATTTAGATTAATAGATCATGCATTCAGCTTGGGTCATCCTGCGGTCATACGAAAAACCTTGTATTTTCCATTATATTCCCAGATCTATCTTGAGACCTTTTACTGGATTTCTTATGCAGCAGTGTCTAAAAACCCTACTGATCGAGATTTATGCTCATTTGGCGTTGCAGGAGTTGTGGTAAATATATCGGTGGCACTCATTGCAACGGTGTCCGAGTGTGCAGAATTAGGAAATGTTCTCAAAGTAGCCTTAGCCTATGGCTGAAAGCTGCTTGGGATCCCCCCCCTGTCAAGCGGCACTTATTGTTTCAAAAGGAGTAATTTCGGCTTTGTCGGAACTGAAGAGCTGTGGACGTTACGGCAGGGCATGCCCAATGAAAATAAATTAACGCAACGCAACGCAACACAACACAGACCCCGCTTCTCTCGCGTCAGTCACTGAAATGAACGAAACAAAGAACTCGCGGCAGTCACTGACAGTAGCCTAGAATAAATGCATGGGGGAAAACACTTCCCCATGACAAAGACATCGTAAAACACTGAAAGTTAATATTTTGTCACTAGCAACATACATCTGTCCTTTGTCAAATGTGTTACGTTCCAAGTAGCCTAGTGCATTCTGCTTCATAAAGTTGAACAAATACATTTGCTTATTTCACAGAAAAATATAAATAGCCAGTTTAGGGTCTACAGTGCAGAGTTGGTAAGTTATGGTAGGCCAACTTGGAGTGAACATACAAACAGGGGAAATTCTTTCTCTAGTAGCTGAGTAGCCTGATGGTAGGCAGGTGCGCACGTAGACATATGGCCGAACATGCAAGCGCCAATGAATCGTGCTCTCCGGTGTTGTGTGCCTTCTGGTTTCTCCACCTACTGGTTTCCTTGCGCGTGCATGCGCTGCAGCAGTTGTCAGACATTCACAAACAAGTTGTTTTAGGCGGTTTGAAGTCGCTTTTCATACGCCATGAGCGCTTGGCTACATTACAGCCACGAATGTCTTTGTCAGGGAACATCTGACTTTTAAAAACCATAGGCCTGGTAGTCGCTCAGACAAGGAGTTATAAGATAAAGGCAATACCATTTGTGTCACCTAATGCAGTTCAGTGAATTAGCAAGATACCATCAGAAGCCAACAATCATAAAGCACAGTGCGCGCGCGCGCTCTCTCCCCTGCGCATAAAGCTGTCTGCGTGTTGTAGGCTAGATTTGCGTGAGTTCTTTCTATCTGCTTTAGTTTTGTGAGTTGCGACCACCTAGGCTATGTTATAGACGTTCTGGTACCAGTGTTTAGCTGTGTCACAAAACAATAAGCTTTGTCAGACTACTTTTAAAATGATATTCAGGCCTATATACATTTTAAACATTCGGGGCTGAAGACCCGACAAAGCCTTGCGTTAATTCTTCAGGTGGGAAGTGTCAGGAATTTTCATACGAGAGACGCTCTCATTGGTGGTTAGTATATGGAGTAGGGAATTGACAGCAACATATCCAATCACATTATGAGAGATGCTGAATTTAACATAAACTGCGATGTTTGATTTTAAATGAATGTAAATTTAGCCGGGACTGTAAGCTGGCACACGTGGGTGCTCGATGTTTTCAGTGGGTGCCCGAGAGACGGAGCACCCTTGGTATCGGCACCTATGACAAGCGTATCTCGCGGTTGCATCCATTACAAACAAACATGCAATGTGAACGTCAGGGA
>NW_027468664.1:415000-430000 GCF_046254945.1 Alosa pseudoharengus | reverse complement strand
ATTCTTGGAGCAGACACTTACTGACTGTAGCTGTACTTACAGTAATAGGGCCCATGCTTACAGGTGCCGCCAATCAGTCAGGCCTTTGTAGGGGTGACACCAATATTTCATAACACCAACACATTATATTACATGGGATGAAAAAACTTACCTGAGGTTAATTTAACCTTAACCTTGTTGGTCATAAACAGGGTGCAATCAGTCAGTGGTCAGAACATAGAACACAACTTAAAGAAATCAGTGAGACTTCTTTAAATATGCTTTATTGTGCATTGTACACTGATACATAGGAAAACAAATAAAAAGGACTCAAGCCCCAGTCAATAAATATAATAAACTCAAACAAGTATCTAGTTACAATTATCAGTATCATTTAAAGAAACTCATTTTTAAGTGGAAAAACAATGGTAGTCACTCAACGTGGAAAAGTTTTGGATGTGATTCTGGAATGTTAAGTTTAAGTGCAAAAATAACGATATTGCTCAAGATGATAGCATATTCCTGCAACTGCTGTCTGCACGCGGAGTGCATGATGTATATTTCATCGAACACCACTGGTGTGGTAAAATAATCATTGAATAGTAGAGTAGCAGCAATTTGTCAGTGTGGCACAATTACAAAATAGTGCTAATAGATAGATAGATACTTTATTGATGCCCAAGGGGAAATTCAAACTATTAATATGAGATGTTACTCAGTGTGGACCAGTAAACTTTCAATGTGGCGAGTTCATGCGCCAATGATCCGCTGTACTGATGTAACTACCCGTTGCAGTGAACCACAGGATGTGCAGAATGTGAGGATGCGCAAGATGTGAGGATGTGAGGATGTTGAGGATGATTATGTTAATTGAAGAGCAGTCAGAATTGAAATCCCTGCTCTCCCAACATGTCAGGAGAACCACAGATGAGCGAAATTGGTAGTGGAACACTTCTTTCTGTACATGTTCTGCTGGTCAGGATATCAGGAGCAAATACCTGTGAAAAAGTAGAAGTAGAGGGCTGAATTTAAGATGTGACTGGAACATACAAGACCTTCCCTAAAAACAACATCAACAAGACCAAGAACAACAACATCAACAAGACCAAGAACAACAAGACCAAGAACAACAACATCAACAAGACCAAGAACAACAAGAAAAAACAAGAACAAGAACAAGGACAACAAGAAAAACAACACCAAGAACAAGAACAATAATAACCAGAACAACAACAACAACAACAACAACAAGAACAACAACAACAACAACAGCAACTCACTAATAAACATGAATCTTGTGATACAAGAGAATATGTGTTTGGCCAGGTTATAGCAACAATTGCTAATGTGTGTTTGTCTATCGATACATAGATAGATAGATAGATAGATAGATAAATAAATACACATACACACACACAGAGAGATAGATAGATAGACACACACTCACACACAAACACACAGACACAGATAGATAGATACACACACACTCACACACACATATAGATAGACACACACACACACACACACACATACATACAGATACACACATACATACAGATACACACACACACACAGACAGATAGGCAGATAGACACACACACACACACACATTACATTACATTACATTACATTACATTACATTATATTACATTTAGCAGACACTTCTTGACCAAAGTGACTTACATATGTCAGCTATATTACAAGGGATCGATCACAATGTCCCCGGAGCAACTTGGGGTTAAGTGCCTTGCTCAAGGGCACAACGGTGGAAGCCGGGAATTGAACCGACAACTTTCAGGCAACTGCACGCTAGCCCAGCTCCTTAACCACTACACTACCACCGCCCACACACACACACACACAGATAGATAGACACACACACACACACACACAGATAGATACACACAAACGCACGCACACACACACACACACACACACACACACAGACAGATAGGTAGATAGACACACACACACACACACACACACACACACACACATAGACACACACACACACAGATAGACACACACACACACAGGTAGACACACACACACACACACACACACACAGATAGATAGATACACAAACGCACACACACACACACAGAAAGATAGATACACACACAGGCAGACACAGATAGATAGACAGACACACACAGACACACACACACACACAGATACACACACACACACAGATAGATAGATACACACACACACACACACACACACACACACACAGATAGACACACACACACACACACACACAGATAGATAGATACACAAACGCACACAGACACACACACACACCTATAGACACACACACACACACACACACACACACACACAGATAGATAGATACACAAATGCACACACACACACAGAAAGATAGATACACAAACACACACACACACACACACAGATAGACACACACACACACACACACACAGATAGATAGATACACAAACGCACGCACACACACACACACACACACACAGAAAGATAGATACACACACAGGCAGACACAGATAGATAGACAGACACACACACACAGACACACACACACACACAGATACACACACACACACACAGATAGATAGATACACACACAGACACACACACACACACACACAGATACACACACACGGAAAGATAGATACACACACACACACTCACACAGATATATAAATACACACACACTCACACACAGATAGATAGATACAGATACACACACACACAGACAGACACAGATAGATAGACACACACACACACACACACACACACACACACACACACACACACACACACAGAAAGATAGATACACACACAGGCACAGACACACACAGACACACACACACACACACACACACACACACAGATAGATAGACACACACACACACACACACACACAGATAGATAGATACATACAGACACAGACACACACACACACACAGATAGGTAGATAGACACACACACACACACACACACACACACACACAGATAGATAGACACACACACACACACACACAGATAGATAGACACACACACACACACACACACACAGATAGGTAGACACACACACACACACACAGATACACACACACACACACAAACACACACTAACACAGGGTTTAAATTAAGACAATGTTGGTAGGCCTACAAAAACATGGTCTGGTGGACTCCAACTCACCTGAGGGGCGTGGATTCTGGACTCATCTATGCTGAGGTTGACCTTGTAGCTGTACCGCCAGGCGCCTCTGCGTAGTACTCAGTAGGGTCTTTGTATGAGGGTTCACTTTGAGAAATGTAGCTCAGGTACTCCAGTGTTTTACAGAAGGACTGAGAGAGGGATAACACACACACACACGCATAGATAGATAGATAGATAAATAGATAGATAGATAGATTAAATCCATCCATAAACATATATGTTTGTGAGAAGTTATGACTAATGTAAACTATGTGAGATGACAGCTGTCATTTTTCAGTTTGTCTAAAAAATTAGGTAAACATTCAAATACAAAATTATTTACAGTTCATATGCAGGAAAATACAGTAGCCTACCTGGGACGTTGCACTTACTACTGCACTTTACTACAGAAATGCAATATTATGGACAGAGAAATGTAATTGTACTGGCTACACGAAGACCCTAAAATAATATGAAACTGGCCTGCAGCTGTACGTAATACTGTTAACCAATACAGGGAATTTTAACATCTTTTATTGAAACACTCACACATATCACTGACATGTTCCTCCAAAGCACCTTCTGTCTTGGTTCAAGTCGCAAACAAGGTCTTTTTGATAGGGTGCAGTGGCGAACTTGTTCTAAACTTAATGGCTTTGCCACCATAGCTTAACATATTTTCACTAAACTAACACGCGGCAGGCGGAACAAATATTTCTGGCAGGCGGACCGGAAGACTAGAGCAAAAGAGAGAACTTGTGTACCGAAGATGTACTTTCATTGGCTAACCGCCTAGCGTTAACCTCTCGACGCACCGCCGCGCCGCCTTCCCGAGATGCATAGCGGACGCGTTAACTACGCATTGCGCTCTCCATAGGAAATCAATGGGCTATGTGCTGCGCGGTGGGCTTTGCCGCGAATGCGTACCCAATGCGTCATGTTAAACGCCTGTGTGGGTTGCATTGTCCCTCTCGCACGATACAGGTGTTGAAAACAGCAACTCCTCTAAGCTGGCATTAGATGGGCATGTCACATATTATTGACTTTTTTGGTTAGGCCTACCAAGCGCACATTTATATTTGAATTAAGATTATGGATCATTTAAAATAAAAGCAAATTGCACGCACTGTTACTGAAAGCGTCCGATATGTCGCTCTTAGAAAGGCCAAATCCGAATGCGTCCTGTGAAACGCATATGTGGGTTTTATTGAAGAAAGCCATGAGCGTCTCTCTCGCACGGTAAAGGTGTTGGAAACGGCCAATATACTCCTCTATGCGGGCAATAGATGGCACGGGCATTTCACCTGTTATTGTGTTTTTTTTTGTTAGACCTACCAAGCACACGTCCAGGTTTAAATTAAGGTTAGGCTACTGGATAATTTAAAACAAAACCAAATTGTCCGCACTGTTGCTGAAAGCGTCGGATATGTCGCCCTTGTATTGCAATTTGGCCAAATCCGAATGCGTCCTGTGAAACATCCGTGGGTTGCATTGGAGAAAGCCATGAGCGTCTCTCTCGCACAATAAAGGTGTTAAAACGGCCAATAAACTCCTATATCAAAAACGATTAATGACCTCCTGTTTTAGCCAATCATCATGGAGGAGACATAACTCGTTGTTGCTCAAACCCTACGTCTGTGCAGTCGTTCAACATTGTGGTGAATTAATGACGAGTGAAGCCCAGAGCGTCTAATAACATCGCGGGTGGTTTTACGCTGAAGTTGGTTGAAAGCCATGAGCGTGTCATCTACCCGCAAAAGGGTGCTATATGCGTGGATAGAAAACGCAGAAGGACGTGACAAAACGGCCTTATATGACGCCCTGAGATGAGAACGGGTTGGTTGTTGGCACATAAAGACGACTGGCTAAATTGCTAATAAATCCGGTAAGCATCATTAGTGCGCTGCACAAATTTGTTCAAAAAGTTCTGTTACATACAAAGAAGAAAATTGGCCCCTTGCCCAGTTAGCATCACTGTAAGCCCATTCAGTGGTAATGCAAAGTTAGCATCACTGTAAGCCCATTCAGTGATAATGCAAATAAACGCTCTTGCTCAACGCCACCACTTAACATAATTTTATTCTCAGTCAAAAGTTTGAAGTTGTTAACTATCAGCTATTAATAACTACCACTCTATCAGGTGGCACACCAATAATTAGTCTCTATGTATTATCTATCTGTTGTAGAAATGTAATCTATATGTGTTACCTATATCCTGTATGTATCAGTCTACTAGTGCAGAGCCTGTTCAAACATGTACATCACATACCCACAGGTAGCCCTGCTTTAAAAAAATAATGGGGAAAAACATCACTTCAGCTAAAAGCATTCAATAATGAATACTGAATATTACATTATAATATCATAAATGTGCAGAGAGCCGAATTTAAAGGGGTCATATTATGCAAAACTCACTTTTTCTGTGCTTTTGTACTTCCATTGAGTCTCAAACACTCCAGGTGCAAATCAAAACAGAGTGTTTATGGGTTAGTTGAAATCTCCCCTATTGAGACGTTAACATAGTAATTACACCCAAAGCCATACCCACCCCCTTCTGAAAATTCCCACCCACTAGGTTAGGAAATTCCTGTTGAAGGTCCTCCTGTGTAGGCTACACAAAATAATAATAAAAAAAAATTGTCTTTTACGCACCTGATATCATCCATATTTCAAGTATACGAACAGAAACTCCCCAGGACACGTCTTGTTCTTTTAGGCATATTTAAGCAATATGATACAATGACCACAACAGCAATATCATCTGGCCAGCAGCTAGACCAATGGATACCTTGTCTTAGCTGAATTACTGAAGCTAAGCAGGTGTGGGCCTGGTTAGTTCTTGGTTAGGAGACCTCTTTGGAAAAACTAGGTTGCTGCTGGAAGTGGTGTTGGTGGGTGGCCAGTAGGTGGAACTCTTCTCTCTGGCTAAAAAAGATTGATCCAATGCCCCAGTGCCCTGACGGGGACACTGTACTGTAGGAGATGCCGTCCTTCGGATGAGACGTTAAACCGAGGTCCTGACTCACTGTGGTCATTAAAGATCCCATGGCACTTATCGCACAGAGTAGGGGGTTCCCCGGTGTCCTGTCTAAATTCCCAACCTGGATCATTCAATCTGCCCCCTATTCACCCCCCAGTGTGATTGGATCATTCAATCTGCCCCCTATTCACCCCCCCAGTGTGATTGGCTCATTCACTCCCTCACTCTCCACCTCAACTGGTGTGTGGTAAGCGTTGGTGCATAATGGCTGCCGTGCATCACCCAGGTGGGTACTACACATTGGTGGTGGTTAGTGAGGTCCCCCCTTTCCATGTGAAGCGCTTTGAGTGTTGAGAAAAGTGCTATTTAAATGTAACATGTTGTTGTTGTATATGAGTGGGAGGGTGGTTGGTAAACGATTGGTAAGCGGCTGTAATTTGGCCGTAGGTGTTACGTCTTAAGATGTATATATTTGTTTGTTGTTCACTACACCACAAATTGGTAAACTTGATATTTGTGAATTGCATTTGTGTGAACTGTGGTTGTGGTTTGTTGCATGCTGTCTGTGTTGCATGCTGTCTGTGTTGCAGGCTGTCTGTGTTGCATGCTGTCTGTGTCTCTGCACCTTCCAATTAAGGTCACATGGAGAAGAAGATTGGCCCGTTGGTGAAATCTGTTCCCATTGGCTGAAGAGACAACGAGGCAGTGGATAAAATCCTGGCTGCCCTCTTCACTACAGATCTTCCCCTCTCCTGCTTCAGTGGTGCTGCCCTCTTCACTACAGATCTTCCCCTCTCCTGCTTCAGACCGTTGTTGGCTGCTGCATTGTTGGCTGTTACATGGTTGGAAGATTATTACATTGATAGTTAGTTGTGGTGACTAACTGTTTTGCTTTTTAGTTGTTTAGTTGTGTTTGTATCTTTCTGTTTAGCCTTAAACCTTTCTGGGAAGCTTTGTAGGGAGGCCGGGTGCCATTTTTCTCCTGTTTTTGGTTAGTTAGGGAGTGAGGTTAGTTTATGTTGTTTATTTTATCTTTTGTTTTTGAGGTAAGTTAATTCCACTCCTTAATTCTAGATACTTTATTATTTTGGCCTTTCCCCCTCCTGAAGTTTATGTTAATGCTCCCTGAATTTTGTATAAATGTAATAAATTGAAAATATTATTTCATAAATCTCTTGTGTTATGAAGCGCTGAGGTCAGGAGAGGGCAATTTCTACTATTTCAGTTATATCGCCCTAACCCCTAGCGCCAAAAAGGGGGCGACATAACAGTAGGTACCAGGCCGAAGGCTGCATAGCATAGCCTACGCTGGAAGCCACCCAAGCCACTTGGTAGTAGGCAGCCAATTTCACAAATGCTTTTAAACTCTGGAACAGGCTACATCACCTCTACTGGGCTTATATACCGACCCAAATAAAGTTTTACCCAGTATCATTCAACACTGTTATTCTCAACAGAACAACATGAAACTCTCAACACGTGGTCTGAAGAAAGAGCTTTATTATTAAACTAAAACACAGGCATAAAAGATTCCTAAATGAGGCATAAAGATTCCTAAATGAGGCATAAAGATTCTTTAAAAGCGACAACAAAACACAAGTCAAACATGAAGCATGTGATGTCAGCAGACAATCATTTGACATTCAGGCCAAATGTGCAGAATCAGAGAGAGAGAGCATAGACTTGGCTGCATACACAGCTCACTGTGCGCACTGTGTGTGTGTGTGTGTGTGGAACAGACAGAGAGTGCGCACTGTGTGTGTGTGTGTGTGTGGAACAGAGAGAGAGAGAGAGCATAGACTTGGCTGCATTCACAGCTCACTGTGCGCACTGTGTGTGTGTGTGTGTGTGGAACAGACAGAGAGAGCATAGACTTGGCTGCATTCACAGCTCATTGTGCGCACTGTGTGTGTGTGTGTGGAACAGAGAGAGAGAGAGCATAGACTTGGCTGCATTCACAGCTCACTGTGTGTGTGTGTGTGTGTGTGTGTGGAACAGACAGAGAGAGCATAGACTTGGCTGCATTCACAGCTCACTGTGTGTGTGTGTGTGTGTGTGTGTGGAACAGACAGAGAGAGCATAGACTTGGCTGCATTCACAGCTCATTGTGCGCACTGTGTGTGTGTGTGTGGAACAGAGAGAGAGAGAGCATAGACTTGGCTGCATTCACAGCTCACTGTGTGTGTGTGTGTGTGTGTGTGTGTGGAACAGACAGAGAGAGAGAGCATAGACTTGGCTGCATTCACAGCTCATTGTGCGCACTGTTTGTGTGTGTGGAACAGAGAGAAAGAAAAATAGAGAGATTGAGTTTGTGTGTGAGCGGATGTGCTGATGACACTCAATTCCAACATTCAGGAGTGTATTGATTAACTCAGGTCTACTGATTAACTCCAGAGTGTATTATTAATGGCGATAGTTCTATGGCCGCTGGTGGGTAAATGCACATACACACACACACACACACAGTCTTCAGAAACCCAAACAAAAGATGCAAAGACACAAAAACAGTACTGCACATTAGCTGGTACCATGACAACCATCCACTCCTAAATGCTTTGCTGTATGGAAGGGGAACAACTCCACATCGCAACGATGGCTAGTGGGAGAGTTACCTGTGGTCACCCCCTCAGATCTGACCTCTACAGGAAAGCATGTGTAATTGCACATACTGTAGGTGGATACAAAACCTATATCATACTCAGGTGTCTTATTTTAAGACTATCCATCAGATGGCAGATTATACCTCATGCACATACAAACACTGCAAACATGTGGGATGCTAGTACTCTCTGTGTGTTGGTATTAGCCTGAGATCAGGGTTTGTTTGAACAGCTGGGGTCAGGGGTCAGTTAGGCTTCAACATTAGGGGTATATTTGAGTATGAGGGGAGGGATAAGGTCCATTTCTCTGCTATAGTTTGAGCGTGGGTTTGATTTGGGCTAGAAAGAGCTATACCATTCCAGTGCGTTTTGACTAATGATGTTCAGCGCAAATTGAAACAATAATCTGTGTGATAACGTCTATCTAGCCAGGTGAAGTCTGATGAACCTAGGCTTCTAGGGTTAGGCTATATGTGAAAAACCTAAGGTTATGCTCTATGTGAAGAACTAGGGTTCTAGGGTTAGGCTCTATGCAGATCTCTCCCTGTCTTGGCCAGAGGACCGTATGGGTGACACCTTAAGTTGCACCCTAATCCTGATCCTAATGGGTTCCAGAAATAGAAGAACATTTCAGAGGGAAAAGATAGGGAGAGGCAGTCTGAGTCAGGTTAAAGTGAAGGTTATGCTCAGAGCTTAAAGTGAAGGTCATGCTCAGAGGTTAAAGTGAAGGAGTCTTGGATTAAAGAGGCTGGGCTCTGGGGTTAAAGGTTAAGGTCAAAGTCCAGGGGTAAAGTGAACGTTAGGGTCAGGTGTCAGTGAAGGTTAGGTCCAGGGGTAAAGTGAACGTTAGGGTCAGGTGTCAGTGAAGGTTAGGGTCAGGGGTAAGTGAAGGTTAGAGTCAGGGGTAAGTGAAGGTTAGGGTCAGGTGTCAGTGAAGGTTAGGGTCAAGGGTAAGTGGTTAGGGTCTGGTGTCAGTGAAGGTTAGGGTCAGGTGTCAGTGGAGGTTAGGGTCAGGGGTAAGTGAAGGTTAGGGTTGGGTTAGGGTCAGGGGTCAGGGAAGGTTAGGGGTTGCTGTAACAGGGACATCAGGGGGTGGAGATGGTGAGAGGCAGTTTGACACAGGCAGGGTTGTGGAAAGAGCCTGGACAGTTACGGTTAGATTTAGGGTTAGTAAACTCTAGAGCATGGTTATGGTTAGATTAGGGTTAGTAAACCCTAGGAACCTGCATGGTTACAGTTAGATTAGAGTTAGTAAACCCTAAAATGATTACCCTGCTGAAAAAAACAGCCTGATCAGCTTAAGGTGGTTTGCTGGTTGACCGGCTTGTTTGACCACCCTATGATGGTTGACCTGCTAGACCAGCAAAACTCTTGCGAAAACGTACCTTCAGCTGGTTTACTTATCTTACGATGGTAATTCAGCTGGTTTTGCTTGTTCTAACATGTCAAGCTGGTCGTTTTAGCTGGTGTTGCTGGTCTACACTGCTGGTTTAACTGGCCATGCCAGCTTATGTGGGTCATTCTAGCAAACCAGCATGACCATCTTACACCAACAATGTCAAGCTTGACAAGCTGGTCACCAGCATGACCATCTTGCACCAGCTGTATCCCACACGACAGGCTGGTGACACCAGCATGACCAGCTTCCACAGATGGTCACACCAGCATATCCAGCTGGTGGCCTAACCAGCTACACCAGCAAAGACCAGCAAGAGCTGGAAGAAAACCAGCTACCAGCATAAGCTGGTTTCTAGCTGTTTTTTTTCAGCATGGTATGGTTAGGTTAGATTAGGGTTAGGTTAGGGTAGGTAAGGGTTAGTAAACCCTAGGTGGCCACAAGGTTATGGTTAGATTAGGGTTAGTAAACCCTAAGAGCTTGCATGGTTATGGTTAGGTTCGATTAGGGTTAGGTTAGGGTAGGTAAGGGTTAGTAAACCCTAGTAGCCTGCAGCTAAATAGAGACATTGGTGATCGATCCCTCATTGCCAACTGGGTGGTTCTTCGGCTCCCAGATGCTCACCTGGATGGCTGAGCTCCCAGATGCTCACCTGGATGGCTAAGGTGGTTGGCCACTAGACAGGCATGAGCTGCCAAGGTCTCTTTGATTGGCTTGCTGATGGATGGATGTGGTGTTGTGTGTAGGCCAACGTAACGTGAAGTGAGATCAGTGGGGCAGTTTGGATATCGTGTCGTGTTGTGACATGACATGACGTGATGTCAGCTGACTTGACTGAGGCTGTGGGTGTTATTATGAGTTGAGGTGACACTAAGATCCCTCATAAACCAAAGTCAAAGGCCAGGTCACTCTTGCCCATTTTTTGTCGGTACACAGTATCAAACTTGTCGTTCATTGACACGGTGAAGACTTCCTTCCACGAACCCACACGGCCTGCAGGCACAAACAAGCACAAAACACAAACATTTGGTTCTCTGGGCGTCAAGCTGAATTCCATAGAATGCTCCAACAGGAGTGCAAGGTGAGGACGGCCATCAGGCAACACTACATCAGCCTGCATGTCAGTACCAATCTCTGTCAGTAGTATCTCTGTGTCAGTGAGAATTTCTGTGTGTCAGTAACAATCTCTTTTAGTAAGAATATGTCAGTAAGAATCTCTTTGTCAGTAAGAATATTTGTCTTTCAGAATTTGTCAGTTGGCATTTAGTCCTAGTTGGTGAGTCTGCAGGTGTAACATCTTTTGGAAACATGTTTACTACATATGTTTACTATATGTGTGTACTATATGTTTACTATATATGTGTACTATGTATGTCACTATATATGTGTACTATGTATGTGCACTATATATGTTTACTATATGTTTACTATATATGTTTACTATATGCTTACTATATATGTTTGCTATGTATCTGTACTATATATGTGTACTATGTAAGTGCACTATATTAATTTGCATTTTGTGTCATTTGTGTGTGAGGATGAAACTCTGTCAGTAAGAGTTTAGTGTATTTCTATGTCAGAAAGTATATGTGTCAAATAATATCTGTGTCAGTAGGCTTGTAGTGGATTTCATGGTGTTAAAGGACAATTCCGGCGCAAAATGAACCTAGGGGTTAATAACACATGTGTACCGAGTTCGACCGTTAGCTGGGATTTGTTTTCATGCTAGTCGAATGTGACCAGTTTCATTGCAAACCGCTAATTAGCGTTTAACGCTAGCCTTCGGGGTAGACGTACAGTAAAAAGTAATCGCTATTTCTATACCACTAACAAGGCTCAAAATAGCACCACACTTACACGGTAGCATTATGAGGGTCTCTACATGTTCTGAAGCATTGATAACTTTGTAAGTGTACAGGCAGTTTATTATTTATTAAAAAGAAACACATTACCGTTCACGTCTGGTTCACATACAGGCAGGCGCCTTGGGAAAACAGAACTCTGGGACTCTGTGAAGTGAATCTCGCGTGAAACGTTGTTGCTGAAAGAAAGCACTGAGCACATAAGAGAAGCACTGAACGCAACAGGAGACATAAGAGATGGCAGGTTATTTGAAGGAATTTGAAGACATCGCGGACATTGTGAAGCTATGGCCACCGAAGAGGAGTGCCTGTGTTGCATGGAGTGGGACCTGTTGCATCGCGACACCCAATAGACGCAGTGTTTTGTAGAGTCTGAAGATTTCCCCTCATTGATAAACAGGGCTGTAGTTGAAACTATTTTCCATGTCCCGAAAAGAAATTGGAGGCGGCGATCCATACCAGAGGGACCAGATGGACATCCACTAAGTAAGTAGCCTACACTAGACAAGTTATGTTACATCGGAGCTATTATTTCTGATAGGCCTATATTGAGCAAATTACGTTTGATTTTAGTTCACATCGCCTGTCTGTATGTGAACCAGACGTGAACGGTAATGTGTTTCTTTTTAATAAACTGCCTGTACACTTACAAAGTTCTCAATGCTTCAGTTTACATGTAGAGCGTTAAACGCTAATTAGCGGTTTGCAATAAAACTGGTCACATTCGACTAGCATGAAAATAAATCCCAGCTAACGGTCGAACTCGGTACACATGTGTTATTAACCCCTAGGTTCATTTTGCGCCGGAATTGTCCTTTAAGGGAAACCTCTGAAGCTATTTGTGTTATTTCACTGTCCAACAAAAAAAAATGATTCACTGACCTTATGTTCGTCCATCTCTCTAACACAAACAGAGACACAAGCTGAGACTAATACACACACACACATACAATACATATGCACACACACACACACACACACACACACACACACACACACTCACCTGCTTTCTAAAGCCCTATGCCCTTAGGGAGGCTGCCCCATCTGTTACAAGACACAACAAAATAGAAACAAAACAACAACAAATAACAATAGAACACAAAACAAGGTAAACAAGGTAAACAAGGTAAACAAGGAAAAACATTTAAAAAAACAAAACATAATTTCACAAGCAAACAGAAAAGGTAATCTATCCACTTCTGTCCACGTTCACCAATTTGGTTTATTTAATGTACATTTTTTAAGCCCCCTTAAAGACTTTTTTACATTAAAATAATGTACATTTTTAAAGGCCCCCTAAAGAGTTTATTTAATGTACATTTTTAAAGCCCCCCCCAAAAAAGTTGTTTACATTGGAATAATGTACATTTTTAAAGGCCCCTAAAGAGTTTTTTACACTAAAATAATGTTTCCAAAATCATTTTGATTGCACATATACTCTTAAGTGCCAACAGCACTTCTGCCGCACTCTGAGCAGCCCCCCCCCAAAATCAAAATTGAAAAGAGCTGTTATGCTACAGGGATTCTGAGCTCTCTTTCTGCAGACTGTTGTATCTGAGTTGTTTATAGTTGCAAAGACACACATTTAGCTCATTTATGATTGCGCTTCTCAACTGTAGGGGGCCCCGAGAGCAAGTCTTCTTTAGTGTTAGGCTTTAAAACACAAATTAAGCCCCGAGAGCAAGTCTTCTTTAGTGTTAGGCTTTAAAACACAAATTAAGCCCCGAGAGCAAGTCTTCTTTAGTATTAGGCTTTAAAACACAAATTAAGCCCCGAGAGCAAGTCTTCTTTAGTGTTAGGCTTTAAAACACAAATTAAGCCCCGAGAGCAAGTCTTCTTTAGTGTTAGGCTTTAAAACACGAGAGCAAGTCTTCTTTAGCGGCTTTAAAACACAAATTAAGAAACAAAAGAAAACACATTACAGACAAACAAATACAGAAACAAATGGTAAACAAACATCTTGAAGGAGCCCGTTATCTGTGGAACTGTCTCTCTCTCTCACACACACACACACACAAAGGCTACGTTTATACATGGCCGGTTATTTTCATAAATGGACATTTTACCCTCTCCGTTTTCAAAAATAACATTGTGCACACCTGTCAGTTTTCAGAGAAGTTTCCCCATATGCCGTAGAGAGCATGCCAAACCTGTCGGTGGCAGTGTAAGGAGAATCTCAATCCCACGTTAGCCAATCAGAATCCCACGTTAGCCAATCAGAATCCCTCGTTAGCCAATCAGAATCCCCAAAATAGCAACAATAGGAACAAATCACTTACTACTTCTCGTTTGAACTGTTTTTGCAAATGCAAACAGGCCAAAAGCGTTTGCACAAACATAAAAATGAGTACCATCTTAATAGCATCCATGATCAGTAGCCAAACAAACTGTAAACGTAGGGCGCTCACATGACGTTAAGCATTTTCTAATAATAATAAACATAATGTGATGTTTGAGAACCTCAAACCCCGTTTCTCCCAGTTAACACGACAACACATAACTGGTGTTATTAGAAATCTCCACTTTGGCCGAAGTTTTTAGAAATAATCGTTTTCTGTGATAAAAACTGGGTTTACGCGTAAATGAGAGGCCAAACCACAGGGAAATACCTGCGTCTTCCCTTTGTGTAAACGGGGCCTAATGCTTCTTGGTTGGACCAGTGGTCAATGTCCCGCAACTGTCCCAAATTCTACTTGGTATAGTCCTGGACTGAACCACCAGTGTCCCAAATTCAACCCTAACCCCAACCCTTAACCTTACCAATAACTGTGATCATTTTGGTCAAATTCTCATACAGTGGGAAGTGGACATCTGTAACACACACACACACACACACACACACCCATAATCATAAGCAGAGGCCGATGTGCTCGCTGCATCTGCAACACACACACACACACCCATAATCATAAGAAGAGGCCGATGTGCTTGCTGCATCTGCAACACACACACACACACACACACACACACACACCTCTGCACATAGACAGGGCCTC
>NW_027468664.1:397500-410000 GCF_046254945.1 Alosa pseudoharengus | reverse complement strand
TTGCATGTACCTGTTTGAGTTGTTTGCTTTGCATGTACCTGTTTGAGTTGTTTGTTTCACACGTGCCAAAGCTGAATAATCTATGAATTGTTTTGTTTTCATGTGGATTGGCCAAAGAATTTGTGTTATTGTTTAATTTATGTGCATTATGGATTGAGCTACTATTGAACTCTACCGGCATAGGCTATTGTGCCGTGAGAAGCCTGAACTTTCTCGCATTACAATACACACTGGAGAACACGTCTATCTGGACCTTGGACTGTCGTTACACACACCGCTCATTTGCACACACCGCACACCCATACTGGACCATATACATCCGATCTGCACCCTGGACCTTTGTGAACAATGTATGTTTTTGTTTGTGAACCAATGTGAAACGAACTCTTGTAATTTCACTGATTATGCTCATTAATGAAAGTTCACCTTATTAATTCAAAGGGTTTAAGTCCTGTGTAATGTCTGACTTTCCCTACTTTCCTTCCCCTTATATTTGAGCTGAGAAAGACAGACCGTTACAACACACACACACCTTTGGGTTACGGGCCATGTACATCACCTGCTCACACACACACACACACACACACTGTAGGCAGGGGTTGAGCATGTTCTAATATATTTGCCTGTAGGCAGGGGTTGAGCATGTTCTAATATATTTGCCTGTAGGCAGGGGTTGTGCATGTTCTAATATATTTGCCTGTAGGGATTGAGCGTGTTCTAATATATTTATTTGCCTGTAGAGGTTAAGCATGTTCTAATATATTTGCCTGTAGTGGTTGAGTGTGTTCTAATATATATTTGCCTGTAGGCAGGGATTGAGCATGTTCTAATATATTTGCCTGTAGTGGTTGAGCATGTTCTAATATATTTGCCTGTAGTGGTTGAGCATGTTCTAATATATATTTGCCTGTAGGCAGGGATTGAGCATGTTCTAATATATTTGCCTGTAGTGGTTGAGCATGTTCTAATATATTTGCCTGTAGTGGTTGTAGTGGTTGAGCATGTTCTAATATATTTGCCTGTAGTGGTCGCAGTGGTTGAGCATGTTCTAATGTTGAGTATGTTCTAATACAGTGGTTCCCAAATTGTTTTATTAATATTTATTTTTATCAATTTATTATTATTATATTATTTTTACAAATCTCATCAATAGTCAACATATGATAGGCCTACAAATGTGCTGAATATAATGATTTTAAATAGATCTGCACCTAATCTCACACACAATCGTCTTGTTGAATGCAGTGATCTTATCTGCTAGGTGCTTGTCTTTGCCTTGTAACTGGAGATTTAACTCATTGAGCTTTCCAAATATATCGCTAAGATAGGCCAGCTTCGTCAAGAAATGTTCATTAGTGAACGTGCTTGCAGATTCAAACATGCGCTCTTCCTCCATCAAGAGGCGACTCGGAGCTCAAACACGCGACAGCACTTTACCTCGGGAAAGCCACCTTGCCTCGCTGTGAAACAGTACAGCCTTTTGGTCACCTCCCATCTCCTCTCAAAGTGGACAGAAAAAAGACAGAAAGCGGAGAATAGACACGCTTTTAAAGGCCGGGTCTTGATGAAATTCACCACTCTCACAACCTCGTTCAAAAGCTCATTCAGGTCGGGACTAACTAAGCTGCCTTGACTCGAGCGCTTCCCTATGAATAACACAGTGCGTCCATTGCGCATCGGGTGCTACCTGGGCCTAGGCTACAGATAAAAAAATTAATTAAAAATTCACGTCAGTTCGCGCCCCACCTGGCATGTCTCCGCGACCCACAGTTTGAGAAACGCTGTTTTACCCTCTCTGTCTCCACTCTCGAATATTTTGTTGATGCAGAGAAAATAAGTTTTTAATGTGCAGTGCAAATGCGGAAGTTAAGTTAACGTGGGATAGAGAAAATGTTTGAAAGGGCATATGATAGATATATTAGATCTTTTTTCGCGTACCCCCTGAAATCAGTCCACGTACCCCTGGGGGTACGCGTACCCCAGTTTGACAACCGTGGTTCTAATATATTTGCCTGTAGTGGTTGAGCGTGTTCTAATATATTTGCCTGTAGGCAGGGGTTGAGCATGTTCTAATATATTTATGTTTTCTTTTTATTATGATCTTTACCATTTAACTATTCTTTGACTATATTGCCCTTCTATGCTTTTATTTGTTATTATTGTTTGGTTTTGTTTATGTAAAGCACATTGAATGACCTCTGTGTATAAAAATGCGCTATATAAATAAACTTGACTTGACTAGGGGTTGAGCATGATCTAATATATTTGCCTGTAGGCAGGGGTTAAGCATGTTCTAATATATTTGCCTGTAGTGGTTGAGCATGTTCTAATATATTTGGTTGTAGTGGTTGAGCATGTTCTAATATATTTGCCTGCAGTGGTTGAGCATGTTCTAATATATATTTGCCTGTAGGGGTTGAGCATGTTCTAATATATTTGCCTGTAGGGGTTGAGCATGTTCTAATATATTTGCCTGTAGTGGTTGAGCGTGTTCTAATATATTTGCCTGTAGGGGTTAAGCCATACCTGTCAACACTCCATCAGTAGACGTAACTTTTGTGTGTGTATGTGTCTGGTGTGAGTGTGTTAATCAGACCCTCCAGGAATTTGAGATGTTGCGATGTTCGTTCCTCTGCAGTTTTGATGACAATAAATAGAAGGCTAAGGTTAATGATCTGCTTACTTGCATCTCTCAACCTGATGTTGCTAACCTAGGCCATACCTGTCAACACTCCTGTTTTTCCCGTATTTCAACGTCATCTCCCAGCACCCTCCCGTTTTTTTATTTCTCCCGGAAAACTCCCGTAATTTGCATGGCCATCAAACTTGATTTTAAAATCATTGATCCATTCAGGTTGCCAGATTGTGTATGAAATACACCCTACACATACACAATCACTTAGTTTCAATTTCAACCGTTTTGTCATAGGGCAAAAAACCTGGCAACCCAAAACCCAAATAAGGAAGCGGGTCTCTTCGTAAGCAAGCGGGCTAGATGAATGGCCTACTCCAGAACTAGCTGTTGTGAAATTGTTGGTAATTTAATTGATTAACACATCACATAAACTGTTATTGAGTGTTGTTGATACACTGAACTTGTGCCCCCGGAACCAAATCTGACAGCTTTGGAGTTTTGGAAGTAGGCTGCAGGCAGGCAGCTGGTGGATACATAACTGGCATGCGTAAGGTAATGGTAAGGTAAAAACAACGACCGAAATGCAGTGTTGAAACACGTGTATGAAACATATTGAGGGCTCTATTTTGCACACCAGCGCAATTGACTTTGTATACTCGCGCTTTTGTCTTTCCTATTTTGCAGTCAGCGCATATTGGAATTTTCCCTCCACAGGTACATGTGCGCCCACGGGGGCGTTTCAGCGAAAAGAGGGGGCGTGTTCTGGCGCAAACGGTCCCTGTTGATATTTTGCAGTTTCAGAAAACAATTCCGCCACAGACCAGGGGCCTGTACTACGAAGCGGGGTTACTGGCTTATCTGGGTAACTTCGAGAGTAACTTGATCACGTGTGGCGTACCTTCCCGATTAACCCGTACTACGAAAGGTGGATAGGTTTTAACCGAGGTATGCTGCCATGGCAATTTACGCTGCATCTCAAACCTGCTCCGAGCAGGTTATGTTCTTGGTTAACCCGAGGTTTCCGTTAACCACACCCTTTATAAGTACCACCCCTCCACTAACAATTTCTCCCGAGACATGTCGGCGTACCTGGATGATCCATACGACATTGGAGCGCAAATCGTGAGGGACTCTCTTCGCAGGGCGAGGGTTTTTAGAGACCGCCAGAAAATATATATAGCCTACCCGGACGATATTCTCTATGAAGATATAGATTGTCAGCCGAGGGAATTCGTTATCTTTGTCAGATGATCTAGGAAGACGTCTCATAGCAATGCCCGTGGACATTCATGTATTCCATTGGTGATGCTGAACATCTGAGCAAGAATAGCCTACTGTATGTCCGAAAATAAATCGGACATAGGCCTACAGTATGCTGAACATCTGAGCAAGAATAAATCGGACATATAGTAGGCCTAATAAATTAAAATCACCATTTTAACAAACGTATTGAATTGAATGTCATATTACTGTACCCTGCACATAAAGGCTACACATTTCCACAGCACCAGAATCCGACCCAATGCCTCCCTCAACCCCCTCCATAATCGGCCTTCCACTATTATTTGCGATGGCGATGAACTCCTCTGCTACTGTAAAACACTCTGGTGCCTTACAGTAGTGTTCAAAGACACCTTTTTCTTGTTAGCTGTAAAAGTGAAGCTGCCAAGTGAATGCTATAAGCATAGGCCTACATGTTTTCATAATTAAGAAATATTAATGCAAGCTATGACTATATAAACCACTATTCTGAATAATGTGTTTGTGTTTCATTTTCACCTGCTGCCATGTGCGTTTGGCAATGGTGTTGCATCTGAAATGTTCACAGGATTAGGCATACACTAAATCAGTCAATGGGGCTACTTAAACATTCAATTATCCTTATTAGTGTAATCTATATGCCCACTTCTAAATTGTGTTGCATCTGTAGGCATTTCTATGAACTCAAAATAAATAAGCAATGTAATTATTTAAACTCATTAAATACATTCCGCAAGCTATTAATCCTCCGTATTTGAAGAACATGTGGACATAAAACTTTACTTTTAGGCATTTAGGCTACCCGATCTGCAATACGTTGCCAACAGCCTTGCCTTGCTTTATTCACTGCCGACGTATTTGATTTTTGTCGTAGAGTGGGTTTTAATTCCTCATAACTTGTCATAATAATTGTGCATTCCTCATCCGTAAAATAAGGTGAACGCGTCATCACTGAAAGTGGTGATTTGCGCTGCAACCCGCCCCTTTTATGTGAACGCGCACAAACTCCAATGAGGTTAACCCCGGCTCAACAAATCAACTTCATAATCAGCGTTGTAGTACCGATTAACACCACTAAAGATAACCAGGTTTTGTCAACCCCGGTTTAACAAAGTAACCCTGGGTTACATCTGGGTAGGTTAAGCTCCCTTCGTAGTACAGGCCCCAGGAACCTCCTGGTCTAAAGTCAGTGGCGCAAATTCAGATGCTATTTTAATGAATGCTATGCACACCGATCTACAGACACCCTGTGCACAGATGGAAACATTCAAAGCCTTGATAATATTTGTCCGTTTCCTGGCTTTGTTCGTGCATTGGTCAACTAAAAATTTAGTAGCCTATATATATAGTACATCTACATGCAATATCTTTACAACAACAACGCCTAATTACGACCTATTAATTTGGACAACTTTATACAGTAAAGGCTAAAGGCTAAAGTTACCTTTAGTTTT
Organism: Alosa pseudoharengus; assembly: GCF_046254945.1. Classification (NCBI taxonomy): domain Eukaryota; kingdom Metazoa; phylum Chordata; class Actinopteri; order Clupeiformes; family Clupeidae; genus Alosa; species Alosa pseudoharengus. The sequence goes on along the minus strand of NW_027468664.1, from coordinate 404,651 downwards.
GTTCCAGTTTACCGTTGTATATGGCTTTAAACATCGTGTGCGCTTTAACATCAGCCTATAAGCATTATTTAGACAAGTTTAGACAAGCACCACAAATTTGTAGCCCATCTGAAATAACTCTAAAACTTTGCTATGTTCCCTCCATCTTTTTGTTGTTTTCAAAAACGTTTTATATCCATGATGGTCTTGAAGTCTTGAGTTTGTGAATTCGCTTAAATAAGCTTATGTGCTGTTAACCAGCAACCATAGACAGTTAAAGAAAGCAGCAAGTAGCTTTCGCTACAATTTCTGTAGTTGCTGCGTCCATTCATTCTTATTCTCTCTCCTGCTCAAACAAAAGTTGTGCGTGCATTAAGTTGATGATAACGTGTTTACAAACTCTACTTTACATAAAATAAATATTGTAAATAGCCCACTGTCATGCAGTTAATGGGATACTGTGCAGAGTTGGAAAGTTAGGTCAACTTAAGCTTATCTGACAGATCTGCATTGTCTATAGTGAGGTAATGTTAGATTACATTGCAAAAATATCACCATGCATTCATTACCTCGTGATTCAGTGAGTGTGATCCCAAAACATCGGAAAGTGACATTTCTGTATTACATTTTGTCAAGAGGAAAAATCAATAGCAAACTGTTCCCAACTGACTATAGCGCTGTGAACCGTTCCTGGCTGCGCCTGGCAAATCTGCCATCATAATAGCAATCCGCTATGGAACAAGCGTGCCTGTTGTTAAAGGGAATGTGAGATGACGCTCTGATTGGTTTATTGCACGTTACGCCCAAACCACACCCATGATTAATGTAGCTACTTCAGACCACCCCATTTTAGATTTGCGTCGGGCGCAACAGTCATGATCCCGCCGGTAAAATAGAAACAGCGCCCAAGATCCGCCCACAAAGCAATTTGCGCGAAGTCAATTGCGCTAAAATGCAAGATATAGCCCTAAATATGCAAACACAGATCTAGCCTGTCAATTAATCTATATCACTAACCTACCAATCACAATAATGCACTATCAATCGCTATATGTCGCTATATCTCTCAAAATCTCTCTCCTCACAAAAAACCCACAAAGATAGGATGTGTTTGAATGACTTTTAAGCATTCTGGGACTTTGTAATTTAGATCAAACAGGTGTTTAGGCTACTCGGGTAATTGAGTACCAAAGCCATGACGTAGCGTTGCCAAGGCAGCAATTTCACTGGATCTAAACAAATCAATCTACCATTAGAAATCACCATAGCGGTGGCTTTCTTAATCTATTTCAATAATTTTACAACGTTTCTAAGACGTTAGTATATTTTTTTACACTGTAGGAATCACATACTACAACATATATTCATACCAACACGATCAAATTTGTGACTACAGAGTTTTATTTTAGCATGGGTTTCCTCCGTAAAAGAGACCTGCATGTAACTTCACAGCATGCGGTTAAAATCCTTAAATTCACGGACGTGTTTTGGCTTTATTTTTTTGGCAAAAAACGTCGCTCTTAACAGCTGCCAGTCTTTGAGAAGATGTGAAATATCCACTGGAATTTTGTTTCTTTCTATTACACCTGCCAGGGAATACGTGTTATGTGGCTAAGCTGCTGCCTAGCAGGTAAAACATGTTTAAATGGATATATTTATTTTTATTAGCTAGAAATGATGCCACATGTCTACATTCAATGCTATTTATGCCACTTCGAAAGTTTGTTTAGATCCAGTGATTCTGCAGTCATGGAAACGCTACGTCAGACTTCGGGACTCTATTGGCTCGCGCGGTAAGTGTGCCACCTGTCCAAACCAAATTGAAACACCACGAAGCCTCACTTAGCCATGGTCACGTGACATGGCCGTTTTGAACCACACTTCGAAACACTGTTCGAAACACTTGCGTTTCGGAAGCTCGACACTGTTTCGAAACATCAGCTTCGAGCGTCACATCGCTAGTTTTTGGATTACCTGCCTGTACCTGTCCGTCTGTTTCTGTCTGCCTGCCTGCCTGTTTACGAAACCTGCCTGTACCTGCACCTGCATCTGCAACTGATTCCCGTTCTGAGTCGTGACAGTTTGCCTGTTGGGATTGAGCATGTTCTAATATATTTGCCTGTAGTGGTTGAGCATGTTCTAATAAGTTTCATTCTATCATTTAAGGAACATTTCAAAGATAAAGAAGTCTTTATCCCTATCAGACGCTGAGAAATTAATCCATGCTTTTGTCACCTCAAGGATTGATTATTGCAATGCTCTATACGCTGGCTGCAATAACACCTGTCTAAAGAGCTTACAGCTTATACAAAATGCAGCTGCTCGCACACTCACTAGAACTAAAAAATATGAACATATTTCCCCTATCCTGGCATCTCTACACTGGCTGCCTGTTAGAAGTCGCATTGACTTCAAAATATTACTTCTAACATACAAAGCCATTAATGGCCAGGCACCAGAATATATTAAAGATCTCCTAGTCCCATATAACCCACCCAGACCGCTACGATCACAGAATACTGGCCTTCTTGTAATTCCAAGAATCTCAAAAACTACAGTAGGAGGCAGAGCTTTCAGCTATCGCGCACCCCTCCTCTGGAATAATCTTCCTACCACAATTCGACTAGCAGACACCCTCCCTATTTTTAAGTCTAGACTTAAAACAGACCTCTTTACTGCCTCCCATAGTTAGGTATGGTGCGTGAAATTCACCCACCTCAGGGTTTTTGGAATGGACCACCCTGCTGAGTCCTAGTGTGACTGGCACCCCAGTCGCGCGTGCGATGGTGGTCACTGACCATACCTGCGCTGGTGTCGACTACCCCTCACCATGCCTTAGTTATGCTGCTATAGCATAGTGCTGTCATGGACTTTTCATGTGTCACGCCGTACAACCCCCCCCCCCCCTCTCCTCTCCCCCCTTCTCTCTCTCTCTCCCTCAACTCTCCCTCTCTTGCCTATTCCCACCATGGTATACTGTAACAATATATAGTACTACTGATTACTTATTGACATTAACCATTTTGATTTTCAGTAATACTAACCCATTCTACATCTCTCTTTCTTCCCCCTTACTGTACCTCACTTGTGAGGTATATCATCACCAGTCATGAACCATCCGTGTGTTGGCCCTCCTCTCACCCATCTCACCTGAAGTCCCATCCTCGACTGCCCTATTACTGCCCCCTATCTGGACTCCTGGCCCGTACAGCCTAGCGACCCACCACCAGCCTATGACAACTCTGCCTGGATTACTGGCCCATCTGCCAACCCACCACATGCCCCTTGAAAACTCCCTTCCCCTGGACAATCCCAACGCTGGACTATTGAACTTTCTGTCACTAAATCAGGAATAATGAATTACCATAACGGATACGTAATCATCCCACCTCTTGTAACTTTCAGCTCAAGTGCTTAACACCATGTCTTATTCTCTACACCCGACTATCATATGCATTTGTCATGTATACAGACCTTACTGTCATTTACTGACCCTAGGCAGATGGGTCAGGCCCTTGAGTCGTGGATCTGCTCGAGGTTTCTTCCTATATATATCTCCAATTCTAGGGAGTTTTTCCTCGCCCCTGTTACCCATGGGCCTCTCTCTTGCTTTTCTCTTCTTCCTTTCTTTCCTTCTTTCTCTGATTGCCTACATTCTGTAAAGCGCCATGATACATGTGTTATGTTTTGGCGCTCTATAAGCACAATAAATTGAAATTGAAATATATTTGCCTGTAGTGGTTGAGCATGTTCTAATATATTTGCCTGTAGTGGTTGAGCATGTTGTAATATATTTGCCTGTTGGGATTGAGCATGTTCTAATATATTTGCCTGTTGGGATTGAGCATGTTCTATTATATTTGCCTGTAGTGGTTGAGCATGTTCTAATATATTTGCCTGTAGTGGTTGAGCATGTTCTAATATATCTGCCTGTTGGGATTGAGCATGTTGTAATATATATTTGCCTCTAGTGGTTGAGCATGTTGTAATATATATTTGCCTGTAGTGGTTGAGCATGTTGTAATATATATTTGCCTCTGTGGTTGCCTCCGGTCTACCTCCACTCAACACCTTCTCCTCTCTGGAGGTTAATGAGGCCACAGACTCGCTCTGCTCCACACTGAGCTCGTGTCTAGACGAGCTGTGCCCTCTTACCACAAGGCCAGCTCGATCCAAACACTCTCATCCATGGCTAAATGATACCCTCCGATCGCAGCGCACCAGACTCAGACCAAATGGCACAAATCCAAACTAACTGATGACCTCAAAAACTACCAGACACTCCTGACCTCCTTCTCAGCCAGCATCACTGCTGCTAAGACGGCTTTCTACAATGACAAAATCAACAGTGCTACAGACACTCGAAAACTTTTTTCAACCTTCAAATCGCTACTCAACCCTCAGATGCCTCCTCCTCCATCCAGCCTTACTGCAGATACCCTCGCCTCATTTTTTACAAACAAAGTGGCGGCAATCAGCAGTCAATTCTCTACAGGCCCACTCAACGCATCGGACTCAGATACCGCACTCCTACAACCTCTAGGGACTGCTAGATCATCTTTTTCAGCATTCACGCCTCTCTCCGAGAATGAAGTATCTAGACTCCTGACATGCAGCCGTCCTACCACATGCTCGCTGGCCCCTATACCTACGAGCCTACTTCAGTCCATCAGCCCGACCATCGCACCAGCTATCACACACGTGATCAATGCCTCGCTAACCTCCGGCACATTTCCAACAGCGTTCAAAACGGCCCGGGTAACACCGTTACTTAAGAAAGCTTCTCTCAACCCTGCTCAAGTCGAGAACTACCGCCCTGTCTCACTCCTGCCTTTCTTATCCAAAGGCATTGAACGAGCAGTCTCCAAACAGGTCTCTGACTTCCTTTCACAGAACAACCTTCTGGATCCAAATCAGTCTGGGTTCAAAAGCGGCCACTCTACCGAAACGGCTCTGCTGTCTGTAACAGAAGCCTTAAAAGAAGCCAGGGCGACCGCTCGGTCATCAGTACTCATTCTGCTTGACTTATCGGCTGCCTTTGACACGGTTAATCACCGCATCCTTCTCTCTATACTCGCTAACATGGGAATCTCCGGTTCTGCTCTCTCCTGGTTTGAATCCTACCTCACAGGACGCTCATTTAACGTATCATGGCTTGGTCAGCTATCTGCACCTCACCATCTCACCACAGGGGTCCCCCAGGGCTCAGTACTGGGCCCCCTTCTCTTTGCTATCTACACCACCTCCTTGGGACAGATTATCCGTTCGCATGGCTTCTCATACCACTGCTATGCAGACGACACACAGCTCTATCTGTCCTTTCCACCTGATGACCCCTTGGTTTCAGCACGGATCTCGGATTGCCTCTCAGACATAGCTACATGGATGAAGGCACACCACCTCCAGCTGAACCTCTCAAAGACTGAACTGCTGGTCCTCCCAGCTAAACCTACCATACACCACGACATCAACATCAAATTTGACTCTCTGTCTGTTTCACCTACCAGGACTGCAAGAAATCTAGGAGTTGTTCTCGACAACCAACTAAACTTCTCAGATCATGTTGCCTCAGTCGCCCGGTCATGCCGTTTCGCACTCTACAATATACGGAAAATCAGGACTTACTTAAATCAAGATGCCACCCAACTTCTGGTTCAGGCAATAGTCATCTCACGACTCGACTACTGCAACGCCCTCCTGACAGGTCTCCCAGCCTGCGCAGTGAAACCACTTCAGATGATCCAGAACGCGGCGGCGCGCCTGGTCTACAACCAACCCAAGAGGGCACATGTTACCCCGCTACTCATCCAGCTACATTGGCTACCTATGGCGGCCCGCATCAAATTCAAGGCTCTAACGCTTGCCTACAAAGTAGTCTCCGGTTCTGCTCCCACCTACTTGAATGCCTTCATACAGACATACGCTACCTCCAGACCGCTACGCTCCTCAGACGAACGACGTCTAGCTCCACCTCCGGTACGCTCAGGCCAATCCAAACTTTTCTCATCTGTTGTTCCTCGCTGGTGGAACACACTGCCAGTTCCTACAAGGGCAGGGACATCCCTCTCCATTTTCAAAAAACTCCTGAAGACCCAGCTCTTTAGAGAACATCTCCTCTCATAGCAACACTTACAACAAGTCTTGCTGATCCTAGCACTCACCAGCCGTCTTAAACTGACACGTAACTGTTAAACACTGCACTCACTGATGCACTTATTCTTACTGTACTCTAATGTTTTTTAAATTGTCCTAATATTGTTGAGAATTGCTCTAAACTTAAACTGTTTACCATGTTGTTAGTCGCTTTGGCTAAAAATGCGTCAGCCAAATGTAATGTAATGTAATGTAATGTAGTGGTTGAACATGTTGTAATATATATGTGCCTGTAGTGGTTGCGCATGTTGCCATGGTACCCACCTTGCCTTCCCCGTTGTGCATGGCTGTAGGCAGAAACCGGTAAGGGAGGTGGCTCTTAATTAGCCTGGGGGACGTCAGCTCCTGAGCGCACACACACACACACACACACGTTTGAGAATGATTACATATGTGTGTTTGGGTATGTATGTGTGTGTGTGTGTGTGTACCTGTATGATGTCTAAACCCGGTTGTGTGTGTGTGTGTGTACCTGTATGACATCTAAACCCGGTTGTGTGTGTGTGTGTACCTGTATGATGTCTAAACCCGGTTGAGGGTGTGTGTGTGTGTGTGTGTGTACCTGTATGATGTCTAAACCCGGTTGAGGGTGTGTGTGTGTGTGTGTGTGTGTGTGTGTGTACCTGTATGATGTCTAAACCCGGTTGAGGGTGTGTGTGTGTGTGTGTGTGTACCTGTATGATGTCTAAACCCGGTTGGGGGTGTGTGTGTGTGTGTGTGTGTGTGTGTGTGTACCTGTATGATGTCTAAACCCGGTTGAGGGTGTGTGTGTGTGTGTGTGTGTGTGTGTGTGTGTGTGTGTGTGTACCTGTATGATGTCTAAACCCGGTTGAGGGTGTGTGTGTGTGTGTGTGTGTGTGTGTGTGTGTACCTGTATGATGTCTAAACCCGGTTGAGGGTGTGTGTGTGTGTGTGTGTGTGTGTGTGTGTACCTGTATGATGTCTAAACCCGGTTGAGGGTGTGTGTGTGTGTGTGTGTGTGTGTGTGTACCTGTATGATGTCTAAACCCGGTTGAGGG
>NW_027468664.1:377500-392500 GCF_046254945.1 Alosa pseudoharengus | reverse complement strand
CGTATACCCCTGAGTCAAGGCTTTGTCAAGCCTCGATGTCTACTTAGCCTAGATATGTCTAACGTGCTTCGTAGTATACCCCACAGGTCAGGCTGTTTTTTTCAGCAGGGTAGTGTCCTGCAGGTGATTTATCTCTCGCTTTCTCTCTGTGTGTGTGTGTGTGTGTGTGCGTGCGTGCGCATGTGCGTGTATGTCTATATGAGTGCGTGTGTGTGTGTGTGTGTGTGTGTGTGTGTGTGTGTGCGCGCATGTGCGTGTATGTCTATGTGAGTGCGTGTGTGTGTGTGTGTGTGTGTGTGTGTGTGCATGTGTGTGTGTGTGTGTGTGTGTGTGTGTGTGTGCGTGTGTATGTCTATGTGAGTGTGTGTTCATGGGGCTAATGTGTTGAGAGACTTTTGAGCATCTGCACTTAATCAGAACTAATACTACAGCATCTAATACAGCATAAACACTGAGGGTTATCACATGAGAAGACTCACCCACACACACTCTTTCACCACATACACACACACACTAACACACACACACACACACACACACACTAACACACTCTCACACACACACACACACACTAACCAAGTTGTGTGAGAAGCTCTGTAGTCTCAGCTGAATGGAGTTATTTATCTACAATGAAGACTCACATCACATGACATGACATGAAAGAAAGACGCAAAAATCGTTTTACATGATCCACTCAGTCATAAACACACACACACACTCAGTCATAAACAGTGTTGGGTGTAACGCGTTACAAAAGTAATGTAATTACTGTAATATATTGCTGTTTGCGGTAACGTGGTAATGTAAGGCATTACAAAAAAAAATTGGGTAATATTTTACTCGGTACAAACTTCAGTAACGCGCGTTACAATGCATTTAACCCGAAATTAAGTGGTGTTTTGTTTTGATATTTGCAAACACCACGCGAGAACAACAGAGGAGAAAAAATCAGCGCAAAATAGTAGAATGTTATCTCCTGATACTGGTTGAATATGACTGCTGCAGCAGACTCGCAGGCGGACTCTATTTGCGGGATGGAAATAAGCCTACGCTCATTATTTTCAGCTTGTCAGAGACAAGGCTATGAAGAACATAATAGTTAGTGCACTTTGTGTGCGAAACCGAAAGATCTCTCTATGCCTCGCGAAATAGCACAAGTAAATTAATGAAACATCTAAAGTAATGCCACGCTAATCTTTTTGATTCTTGATAAAACACAAACTATGCTGTTGTGCATGTCAGCTTTGTGCTGTGAACTTGAATTGAAGAGAATAAAGGGATAGAAATGCAGAAAAAGATTGTGTAGCCTGGCAGTGCCACCACGCGCATCACGCACTTTGCGTTGGGCACCAAAGGATAGAGGGGGCACCCAAATGTAACCAATGAATAGTAGCTTTATTGCAAACTGTGTTTCACTCTTCATCAATAACGTTTACAATGTCAAAATGCACTAACACGATGTTACATGCAAGTTTGATACCTTTTGGGTTCTCTCAATCACCACGTAGTACTATAATTGATGGGTCTTCAATCATTCGTTTTCCAAGCATTTAGGCTACATGAAGCACATGATATGCTGAGTCGACTGAAACGCATTCCATTCAGATAGCTAGGTGGATACCAGGCTCATAATTCACTTGTATTCGCAAAACGAAATGTGAAGCAACATGTCATTGCATACTTCCATTTCCAAAGCAATAAACAACTTAACATTGTGCATATTATTGTTAATATTGTGCTATCAATGTAACTCAAACAAATAAGGCTTGTAAACAAGAGCTGGCAAAAGGGCATTATGACAACGTAAAGATCAATGCTCTTAAAGTGACAGTGCACCATTTATAGGTAAAACAGCATTTCTTCAGAAATTAATGTTTAAAAACACACAGGTGTTTGAGTGTTTGAGTTATCATTTAAATGTCACTCACTCAAAGCCACTCACTTAGGGCACCGAAATGGCCAGCAGGCCACCATCTTGACATGTCTTTATTAAAGGAACCGTATGTAAAAAATGTATTTCAATTAATCATAAAATTGCCCTGATATGTCACTAGACATTAAGAAATCATGTTCATTTCAAATACTTATATCACTGACAACAGTAGTCTGGCCAGGATATTGTCATTTAAAAAGTGAAGTTGCAGCCCTCAACTGATGTTGATGTTGTCATGTTGTGTTTTGGCCTAATGCGCCACCCTCCACCTACTAATCACAAAGTCAGTAGTGTTTCATCATCCGGTTGCCAACTCTGCCAGTCAGAGGGGAGGGGAAGGGGATACACCGCTCTACAGTAATTTGAAAGTGATTGTAGTACCAGTTTTGGCCACAATCTTACATACGGTTCCTTTAAGCTTTGATTTACAATATAGTAGGCTCTCTATTGATTTTAATGAGTAGGCCTTAAAGTTACAGTATTTCTATCACAATTTACCAGACTTTGACCTTTTGTCGGTTTTTAACAAAATTCTGACTATGATTGTTCCTTGTATTGCATCATGAGCACTGCGCCTATTGCATTCTACTGTTGTTAGCCTTAAGCCTAGCTCAGTCATTATGCTAAACCACATCTCCCTCCATTGGAAGAGCAAGCTGCATTGAGCGTAATAAACTGCATTTAGAATGGCAAATCCATATTTCTAGATATTTTGGTGGAAGTAACTTAAAAGTAATGCAATAGTAGTGTAATGCCTTACAATTCAGAGACAGTAATATTATAATGTAACAAATTACTTTGAAATGACAGTAATAAGTAATACATAATACATTATGATTTTGAAGTAACTTGCCCAACACTGGTCATAAAGCCTTAAAGATTCACACACACACACACACACACACTCCGTCATAAAGCCTTAAAGATTCACACTCACACACACACTCAGTCATAAAGCCTTAAAGATTCACACACACACACACATTTAGTCATAAAGCCTTAAAGGACAAGTTCGCTATTTTACACTTAAAGCCTTGTTTTCAGATAGTTTATGATTAAATAGAATGTTTAAGATTGAAATTTGGACACACTGTCCTGAGAATTTTCGGTTTCTGTGATAGCACCCCCCCACCTCCACAACGGCTGCATAGGTGCACTGGAACAATCTTTCTAAAACGCATTAAACTTTCGTTTACAAAGACGTGAAACTCACCGAGTGGTCAGGGGTGTTCACTGATATTGTGGGCAGCCGTGGCCTACTGGTTTGCACTTCGGACCTGTAACCGGAGGGTTGCCGGTTCGAACCCCAACCAGTAGGCACGGCTGAAGTGCCCTTGAGCAAGCCACCTAACCCCTCACTGCTCCCCGAGCGCCGCTGTTGATGCAGGCAGCTCACTGCGCTGGGATTAGTGTGTGCTTCACCTCACTGTGGGTACACTGTGTGCTGTGTGTGTTTCACTAATTCACGGATTGGGATAAATGCAGAGACCAAATTTCCCTCACAGGATCATACTTATATACTATATGCTCACACAAAAAATCGCTGCAAAAGATGCTTTCCAACAGGTTTTATCATAGTTTTTGTCCAACTCCATTGGCTTGTATTGGATGTGCTGTGAGGTACGGTATTAATCCGCCGCCGTAAATGGATATGGGGTTGTTTGTATTCTTTCTGTAGTCTTATGCAGTCGCGGTATCGTAGGCTCAGGGGCGCAACTAACCATTTTTGAGGGGTATGCAACAACAATATTGGCGCCCCCCCCCCCCCAAAAAAAAAAAAAAAAAAAACACACAAACTAAAGCACAACAAAAGACCAATAATTTACACTATTACTGTGTATTAGTGTCTATTGAATATGTTTTTAAAGAAATGCTGCCAATTTGATGTTTAACTTGATGTTATACTTGATAAGTATTGATAAATGGTGCATTGCCACTTTAAGAGAGTCTAAACGGTTCTCATAACGTCCTTTAGCCAGCTAATGCTCACAATGGATAAGGCTGATAGGCACTCTAGCCTTGTTTGTTTGCACCACATTGACAACACAATATTGAGTTATTACAAGGAGCCTTCATTGTTAGGATATGGAAAAATGTAATGAGTTACTGCTAGCATGACATTTCTGTTTGCAGTTGGCCATTAAAAGTGCAGTATGGTAGCCACCTAGCTATCTGAATGGAATAGGCTGTTTCAATCGGCATTATGTTTAACAAACGCTAGTTAGTCTGTTAACATTCATATTTGCAAGCCTCCAAGTACAGACGTCATTACTTTAAATCCTACCTGTTGCCTTTCATCGTCCACTTATTTAACTGCTGTTGAATCCCTTGACATGCCATCTCCTTTTCCCTCTTTCTTTTTCTATTTTTAGTCGTCAACAGCTTTTTTTTTTGCTGTATCCATCTTTTTTCCATATACGGCAACTCACTACTCGTAGGCTGCTTCTGCTCGCCCAACACTCACGGCGCCCCCACTTCCTCTTCTATGTCAAAATTCTATAATGGAATCTTATGAGATAGGGCGCCTACTCAAGCCTGTTAGTCCTCTAAAATGTTATAGAACATTGAGAAAAAGTTGAAATGATTTAGAAACGGACAGCAGTACCTACATATAGAAAATACTAGGGGTGTAAAGATTAACCGATACGTATCGGTATCCGTTTTTAACGTGTAAGATACGGCTACATCGATACGTGAAGCCCCGTATCGGAAAAAAACTGAAATGAACCGGTCGTTATATCGATTTACTTGTTATGAATTGGTGCACAACCTTTTCTGCTCGCTCAGACTCATTTACGTTCCAAGCAGCGCGTTCATCCCACTTCCAGTTTTGAAACTATACGTGGCACGGAATTGTGGGTAATGCAGTTCGTTTTTGGTTACATTCATTGCCCAAAGTTATCAAATGACCTCATTACCCATACATCTATTGCAACTTAACCATGTGACAACTTGCACTCGGTCGGCTTTTGTTTTTCGAAATCCAGCGCGAAATTAAGCACTTATAGCTTTCCTAAACAGCAACGATAGTCTGTAGAGTAGCCTTACCTTTGATGAAAGGATTTCCTTAATGTTAAATAATAATTTGGCCCTTGCTGCTAAAACGATGCATAAATTATTGGCCAATGATTTTGTTCATATTCACTCAGACTTGTGGCATTTTAGGTTTCTGCATTAGGTCTACTGTTGGAACAAAATAAGCCCAGAGAGTTCATTGATTTGTAGGCCTATTTTATTCTTGTAGGGTAGGCTAGGCCTATATGAGAAAAGGCCAAGAGTGTCTTAAGCACTGATTTATTTTATTTTGGTATTGTCTTACCTCAACAAGGCTACAGCTCCATGAAAACAATCAGATATAACTCTATAAAATCTGTAAAGTCTATAAAAATTTATTTTTATGTTGTATTTGGCTGCTGTGCTTGACTGAAATGTAGACTATTCTTTTTTCATTTCAATACATTATATGAAACAAACCTCAGTTTAGATAATCATATTCACACATTTTGTTGCCTAATTGACAACCATGACCATGATAATTGATAATATAAAATGAATGTGCACCTTGAGCAAATTATAAAAAATCTTTCAGAATGCTTTCCATTCTTGAACTGCATCGAATTGCATCGAATCGCATCGCATCGAATCGTACTGAATCGTTTTTTATAAACATGTATCTTTTCTTGTATCGAATCGTGCCCATGTATCTAGATCTAGATCGTATCGTCTTTTACATGAGAGATTCACACCCCTATGTAGTAGCCTACGCAGTGGCGCAAAAAGTGGGTATGCGCTATATGCGGCGCATAGGGGCGCAGCTCCATGGGGGCGCCAAAGCGATGGTAAAAAAACAAAACAAATATATATATATGGTATTTTCTAGGGGTGTGAATCTCTCATGTAAAAGACGATACGATCTAGATCTAGATACATGGGCACGATTCGATACAAGAAAAGATACATGTTTATAAAAAACGATTCAGTACGATTCGATGCGATGCGATTCGATGCAATTTGATGCAGTTCAAGAATGGAAAGCATTCTGAAAGATTTTTTATAATTTGCTCAAGGTGCACATTCATTTTATATTATCAATTATCATGGTCATGGTTGTCAATTAGGCAACAAAATGTGTGAATATGATTATCTAAACTGAGGTTTGTTTCATATACTGTATTGAAATGAAAAAAGAATAGTCTACATTTCAGTCAAGCACAGCAGCCAAATACAACATAAAAATAAATTTTTATAGACTTTACAGATTTTATAGAGTTATATCTGATTGTTTTCATGGAGCTGTAGCCTTGTTGAGGTAAGACAATACCGAAATAAAATAAATCAGTGCTTAAGACACTCTTGGCCTTTTCTCATATAGGCCTAGCCTACCCTACAAGAATAAAATAGGCCTACAAATCAATGAACTCTCTGGGCTTATTTTGTTCCAACTGTAGACCTAATGCAGAAACCTAAAATGCCACAAGTCTGAGTGAATATGAACAAAATCATTGGCCAATAATTTATGCATCGTTTTAGCAGCAAGGGCCAAATTATTATTTAACATTAAGGAAATCCTTTCATCAAAGGTAAGGCTACTCTACAGACTATCGTTGCTGTTTAGGAAAGCTATAAGTGCTTAATTTCGCGCTGGATTTCGAAAAACAAAAGCCGACCGAGTGCAAGTTGTCACATGGTTAAGTTGCAATAGATGTATGGGTAATGAGGTCATTTGATAACTTTGGGCAATGAATGTAACCAAAAACGAACTGCATTACCCACAATTCCGTGCCACGTATAGTTTCAAAACTGGAAGTGGGATGAACGCGCTGCTTGGAACGTAAATGAGTCTGAGCGAGCAGAAAAGGTTGTGCACCAATTCATAACAAGTAAATCGATATAACGACCGGTTCATTTCAGTTTTTTTCCGATACGGGGCTTCACGTATCGATGTAGCCGTATCTTACACGTTAAAAACGGATACCGATACGTATCGGTTAATCTTTACACCCCTACTACTACACTATCCAAATTTTTGTCACGTCCATGGCTAATGCTAAAATGTCTTGGAACTTGCACAATGTGAATGATAGCCTACATGAATCATTACGTTTTCATCATGAAAGTTCCACAGCCAAAAAAATAGTAAACATACAAAATCATGTAGCCAAATTATTCATGTAGGCTAGGGTTAGTGTTAGGCTTATGATGTGCTTATGATGTGAACATGACAGGTTATAGACATAACAAATAAGTTCATTTTCTGCCTGTTACAAACGTTACGTTACAAAATGTAAACCTTACCCCAAGTTCTTCCAACTCTGTCGTCCCAGGCCGTAATGTGGGAACCGCTGTATTTCTCAGGCGAAAGAGCTTTTTGGGCGATTTCTTTCGACCTCCAGCAAAGTTCAGTAAAATGCAGACCGCAGAGACACGGTGATCACGGAGCTTTCTGCAGATTCTCAACAGGTGTGCTCACATCCAACCCCAAAAATTCCAGCCACAAACTTAGCCTTTCTGGATCATTGAAAGGAAATCTGTGACAACTTTTTTGCCACGAATTTTCCCGCAATTCGGAACTGCACAAAATCGCCCCATTTTTAGCTGTCTGTTTAGCTGAATACTTCAAGACAGCGAGCTGCTTCTGTGTATTCAATGAGATGCCAGTGGTTTGCTTGTAATTCGCAAGTGCATCATCGCCACCAACTGGGCTGGAGTGTCTATTATTCAAGCTCTCAACGGAAGAATGTACGGGTGTGAGGCATTTGGAAAAATAGCTCCACAGTTTTACAACGAATGGTAAAACACCTGTTGGAAAGCATCTTTTGCAGTGATTTTTGCGTGAGCATATCAGTGAACAGCCCTGACCACTCGGTGAGTTTCACGTCTTTGTGAACGAAAGTTTAGGAAGGATTGTTCCAGTGCACCTATGCAGCGTTCTGGAGGAGGGGGGCGCTACCACAGAAACCAAAAATTCTCAGAACAGCAGCATGTGTCCAAATTTCAATCTTAACCGTTCTATTTAATCATAAACTATCTGAAAACAGGGCTTTAAGTGTAAAATAGCGAACTTGTCCTTTAAAGATTCACACTCACTCACACACACACACACACACACACACTCAGTCATAAGCCTTAAAGATTCACACTCTCACACACACACACATACACACACACATTCAGTCATAAAGCCTTAAAGATGATCATTTCTAATTAATAAGCAGCAAATTTATTCTCCAAGATTAAAAAGTGCCACTGCTCAAAGGCATGCTCTCCTATGACGGTGGAAGAGCTGCCTATTTGTCCACGATCGACACACACACACACTTTATTTATTTGTCCACGATCGACACACCTTCCAAAAGACCATCAGCGTCTGAAGACAGACAGACCTCCCAAAAAACCATCAGTGTCACACTCTCTTACACACACATACACACTCACGCACACACTCTCACACACACACTCTCACACACTCACACAAACACACACACTCAGACAAACACACACACTCTCACACACTCTCACACACACACAGACACACACAGACACACACATACACACACACACTCACACAAACACATACACACACAGACAGGGATGGATTACTGCACGGGCCCAGGCCCAGGGGCCCAAGGGGTCAGGGGGCCCTGAAGCCAAAGCCTTTGCATGGAATCATTGCCTCAATATCAACAAATCAGGATGTAGGCTATGAGTCTTTAATTTAGTATTGGCCATCCCCAAAATGCACCAGAATACAGGAAATCACATCAAACAAATTAAAAAAATTCTGGGGGAGGACCCCCAACGCCCCCCCTCCCACATATACGACAATTAGTGGGGGGCCCTTAATACATCTGGGCCCAGGGGCCCGAAAGTTCATAATCCGCCCATGCACACAGACACACACACACACACACACGCAATTCTGTAAAAATAAGGGGGCCCTATTTTCGCGACATACCGCATTATCTCAGCGCAACCTACAAGGATACAAGGATACAAGGACGTTTATTGTCACATGCATATAGTTACTGGAAGTAAGAAATGCAGTGAAATTATGTCTGGTGTCAGCCTATTTGTGCATTAATGGGGGGGGGGGTAAAAAAGTGCAGTAGAAGAGGGGTTTAGTAGATTAAGTGGCAAGGGCTGCATAAAAAAGGTGGGGGAGGATTGGGATTGGGTGGGGGGCACCAACAAGGAGCACCCAAGAGCAACAGGGGCAAGGAAAAACTCGGGCAGATCCACGGCTCAAGGGGCTAACCCAACTGTGTGTGTGTGTGTTTTTTGACGTGTGATGAAATAAGAAAATAAATAAAAGGTCTGTAGCATAGGGAGAGGGATGTAAAAGTGCTAAAAGTCTTGTAGGTGTGTGTGTGTGGGGGGGGGGGTCATGAGTGCTGAGTAGTATATTGTTGTTTGATGTTTGATGAAAAAAGGGTCATTTAATGTTGAGGTGGAAAAGTAAACATGATCATTTAAATCCAATAAGTATCCTAAATCCTAACTAAGTAACTAATACTAATAAGTAACTGAGTAACTAATACTACTACCGGTAAGTAACTAATAAAGCTTCCAGCTGGACATGACTTTCATGTATGTGTAGGCCAGACTGTCCTGAATCTGGCTATATAAGAGCCATGGTGGAGGACTCTGGGGCTGAGCTGCAGATATAATACATACATAATGTGCCATTGTAAATTAAACACACATATTTCTGTTTTCCAGCAACATATTAGGAAGCATAGGCCAATATTTTACAGCATTGTACAATATATTCAATGAAATACCAACATGCTGCATTAAATGAATCACTGCTGGTTGGGAAATATTTTTGAAATAAACTTTGCAGGGATGTGATGTACTGTAGGCCTACAGTGGCTCCCGAATCAGACGTTTCACTCAGATTCTCAAAGGCATAATGCTGTCGCGATCGAGGCGCCTGTCCCATACCTAAAGCGCATTACGTCCCTGACCAAGAGAAACCTGGTCAGAAATCCATGGTGAGTTTCTATATGTTATTTTAAGAGCACATTATCAACAGTGATATGGGCGGGTGCACAACGCACCCTGCTTCTCTCATCCACAAACGCACACCTGCGCACATCCATGCAAAACATTACAAATTACACGATTACAATGGGAAACATAATTAGAATAAAGATAAAGTACATCTCACGATGAGTAATTATTCACCATCATTTGCAAATTGGTAATGACGGTTAAAAGTGATTAGGGGAGAGGGGAGAGACACGTATGGAGCACAGCTGAAGACGCACTGTCACGAGATATAAGCAACTCCTCTGCAGGATAAATGTTGTTTTATTCAGTCATTCGAACATTATTGGGGTAAGTGTTGCTTTTTTCAGGCTATGTTTTCGATGGTAACTCATTGTCAGTCAATAGTGAAAGTAATTAACTGTGTATAACTGTTTTGTCGTTGACTGACACCACAATGAAGTTAGTTTCACTTAGCCAATGAGTTCAAATAATAGACGAGTGCAAATGCGTGAAGGCTATACTCTGCTAGGTTTTAGTAAAGCATATTTTAGTGGAATAACTGTTCCATACAGTCTGGCGTGCAAGCAGATTCCTTCAAATGCGCCGCTGACTATCAAAATACTGATGCGCTGTTTGAAGTTGCGCTGCTTGCTGTTAAAGGGAATAACAGATGTCATTCTCATTGGTTTAAATAATGTTACTCCCAAAACACACCCATGACTGATTAAGAAACATAGGAACACCTTGTTGCGCCATGCACTTGACGTTTGATAAAGAAAACACTCCCAATGTGGACTGGACATCCTACTAAATTTAAATAAGGTTTTGACTAGTGACCATGCGTTTTAGACCATGGTAATAGGGTCCAGGGTATTGTTGTGAATGTACCCGAGTCAAACATTCATTTAAAAGCATAATTGGGACTGAAGTAAGATTGACCGTATTGTCGTTCTCGGTTCAAATGGCCTTTTGAATGGGAGTGCGAGGGGCACTATTATTTTGATCAAAATCGCTATTTTTAAAACACTTGGAAGGCTCGACACAGCATGAAACTTTGCTCGAGGGTCTCTACACATGAACTTGAGTATTGAGAACATTGTTTGTGTACAGAGTTGAGAACAACTCACTTCTTTTAGCAAACTCTGTGTACACAAACAATGTTCTCAATGCTCGAGTTCATGTGTAGAATAACTTGTCTGATTTTAGGTAGTAATTACTTAAAATATATTTTAACATTTTGAGGTAATCAGTTTTATCAAATATTTTTAGAGTTCATTGAACCTGTTGTGGTTTACAGTGTAAAGTATTATATTCTTACACTGGTAATCACTTTAGACTGTTCACTTTATTATATTCTACACTGGTAATCACTTTGGACTGTTCACTCTGCATCTCCTCCATGGACATGTACATGCATTACTTCTACTTGTGCATACTACATCACAGTCTGTTCCCTGTAGGAAATCTATCATCTTTGTATTTTTCATCATTATAGAGTTGAGACTTGGGAGTGTTTTTATTTTTGTGTTCTGTGTTTCTTTTAAGCTACTGGGTGCCTCCCACTCCCAGGTGTTCAACTGTGTAGGCCTACTGTCTACAAACGAACACGCTTGTACCATAAACAAACACAACACACACACACACACAGCAGCGATCATATTTTCTATTACTATCACTTTTCATTACAGTTTTTATAAGCGGCGGAATGTCCCCTTCCCTCCCGGTAAAGACGTGAACCAAAGTGAGTTGTAAACACTATCCTCTCCTCGCGTGGCATCAGAGGTTGTCAACAGAGCGCACCACGTGGCAGCAGCAACTACAGCAGCATTGCGGCAGCTCGAGCGTCTTAATGGCCGTGCACATGCACACCACTGCTTCTGTCTTAATGGAGGTAAACGCCCCACGGGCAAACCGGACACATGACGCCCCACGGGCAAACTGGACACATGACGCCCCACGGGCAAACCGGACACATGACGACTGAGTGCGCTCGGTGACGACTCCTTCAATGTTTATGTTCGACAGCAAAAGCTCGCGGTCTGCCCTCGCACTATTATTGTTATGAATAATAATAAGAACACCACATGCATTGTTGCCTGTCAATCAGCGAGAAAACAGTTACATTTGTATTACTTTACTTACATTACACTTTTGCAATCCAATTATTTGACTATGCCTATAGTAAGTAGAGCATACAGTGTGGCGTACTCTGCCTGTAGACTGATTAATGTTGATTACAGACTGTAGTACAACGTCATTACCTCCGCTCTCGGCCTCAAGCACAGCAGAGGATAAATTGGAATGATCTTATTTATTGAGAACACAAATACAGCACAGTGTATGTGCGTGCACACTGTTAGGCCTAATGGCCAAAGATGTCATTCATTAAGAATTATCTCATTATAGACAAGCACGTCGTTGACTAGAAGTAGGTGGCGTAGCTAGCCTAAAGTCTGGGTCTGTTCTTGTTGTGTGAGCATCCTCTGAGGAAGTCGGACAGAACTGGATGTAAACGCATTGATGATGGCGTTACGTAATCTCATTCAGGTTTGGGCCTCTGGGCTATCTTTTCATTATTAGTCAATGGCTACACCCAGTGGACCAAAATAGGAAGAGGCGAATTACGACCCAATCGCGAATGATGTCGACAGTTAGGACAGTGTTTTTAACGGGCTGTAGCCTAACACAAAATAAGGACCCAAGTAAACAGTAATAGGCCTACAGTTAATGGGGTTTGTGTTTGATTGGTCTCTTCAGGTGAACTTGAGAGACCCAGCGACCGACATGATACCACAGAACGCGTTCGGATTCGGCCCTGCGCGAGGAACCGGATAAACGCTTTTCGGCCTACCTGACTTTGGATAAGTGACGATCCATATGTCGCTACTTCTGAGAGAGAAGTTGGCGATCTCCTCCATTTTCCCTCTGCAGAAGGGAGGTAGGCGAACTCCATGATGCTCGAAGTACTTGCTCTCGTACTCTATGGGTGTGCTAGGCGTGTCCACTTCACTCTCTGCCATGCTCAAAACGAAACTATTGAGCAAAAATAATGCTGTTTTGGTTTTTTTCGGAGAGAAACGCTATATTTTCCGCAGCCCACAATGTTTGACAAATATGCAATGGACATGCACGCGCTTTGAGTTTCAGCCAATCATCGTGGGAAGAAATGATGTCATGAGGCTGTAGGTGACGCGCGCATCCGACAGTCAGCATCAGCACCAGCGCTCACGCACGCACGGGCGGCTCCCATGAAGGATCACACACTACTGACGGTCTCACGGCCGTTACGGACAGTACTGACAGTCAGTAGCCTACTGACAATCTCACGGGCGTTTTGGACAATCTTACAGTTAAACATGGACCTCAAATTTCGCTCAAATCCAACTATTGACATGAAATACGCCAATAGCTTGCATAAATAGTTGTAGACTATAGCCATCAGAAACCAGTCTGTGAAAATTATGTTATGGTGTGAATAGAGGTAAATTATGACGCTGAGAGAGCTATAACCGCTTAGCCTCATTAGCCTATCCTTGTTCTACCATGCCTTATCAGGTTTCACGCTCAAGGCATGCAGACGGCGTCCTGGGCCATGTGATTCGGCATTGCTCTTTAATGTGTTTGCTGAAACTTGTGCCCGGAGCAGAATACTCCGCGGTTTCGGCATTGCTGTGGGGCGGGGATCGCGGTGAGCCGAACAGCAAGATACATTTCATTGGCCAGGCGTCTGGAGGGGAGGGGAGAACGGCGGCATGTCGCGGAGCTTATTGACCGGTATAGTTTTACTTTGCTATTTATGTTCTCATTTTAAAAAGTCAGAGACACCTTCAAGAGCTGAATATATGTGCCTAGCCTATATCATAGAGTGGCCAAGCTAAGGAGAAATATAGGCCTATCCTATTTTTTTCTCTTTGTTGGCTGTGATCAATCATGTTCGCGTGTAAAGACGACTGGAACTTGTCTTTCGCGGGTTGTGGGTTTCTGGGGGTCTACCACATAGGGGTGGCCAGCTGTCT
The DNA here is from genome assembly GCF_046254945.1 of Alosa pseudoharengus. NCBI lineage: Eukaryota > Metazoa > Chordata > Actinopteri > Clupeiformes > Clupeidae > Alosa > Alosa pseudoharengus. The sequence continues at coordinate 378,559 of NW_027468664.1, read as the reverse complement.
CCTGGAACAAGCCCCGGAGTTTGTCCACGGCTCTGTGAGACTCTATGGAGCCTCCGCGGGAGCGCTGACCGCAGCTGTGCTCGCGAGCCGTGCTTCTATAGGTAACCCCGTAACCTCCGTTATCGCCTGCTGATGTCTGTTGCATAACCTGTGAGGAGATTTGCTTTGGGAACTTTGAGACTTTTCTGATTGGATAATCTAGTTTGATTAGAAATGATTAGATTAGAAAGATTTAAAACCTGACCACCTATTCATTAATTTTGAATTAGTGTGAACATATTATCAGAGTTTAACGTTTGATACTTGGTTATGTAGTCTTCTGCAGGATAAAGGGTTTTGATGACGTTTACTAAATTGGGTGGCATATGTAGGCTAGTCGTAAATGTGTTAATGTTTGCTGTCAGTCCAGTTCTTGGCTACTCACTTCAGTTTTCTCCATTGACGGAATGTGTTTCATGTTCTTACAGTTAGACTTCTGCTGGAGTTGTCTGTCTCCCAGTTTCTGTGTTTATCTGAATTGACTTGTGTCATGTGTTTGCAAGGAAATGAGCCTTTGGATCACTGGCCTTGACTGTAACTAAATGTTGTCGTTTTAATTGTGTTTGTAACCAAGTGCTGTGTCTGTGCTGAGTGTCCGTGTTTGTGTGTTGTGTGTTGTGTCTGTGTGTGTAGCTGAGTACTGTGTGTGTGCTGTGTGTTGTGTCTGTGTGTGTAGCTGAGTACTGTGTGTGTGCTGTGTGTTGTGTCTGTGTGTGTAGCTGAGTACTGTGTGTGTGCTGTGTGTTGTGTCTGTGTGTGTAGCTGAGTACTGTGTGTGTGCTGTGTGTTGTGTCTGTGTGTGTAGCTGAGTGCTGTGTGTGTGCTGTGTGTGTGCTGTGTCTGTGCTGAGTGTCCGTGTCCGTGTTTGTGTGTTGTGTGTGTGTGTGTGTAGCTGAGTCTCTGTGTGTGTGCTGTGTCTGTGCTGAGTGTCCGTGTTTGTGTGTTGTGTCTGTGTGTGTAGCTGAGTACTGTGTGTGTGCTGTGTGTTGTGTCTGTGTGTGTAGCTGAGTACTGTGTGTG
>NW_027468664.1:362500-372500 GCF_046254945.1 Alosa pseudoharengus | reverse complement strand
AGTAAAGAGTGTTTGCACATGTGAAGAGAAAGAGTGAAGCACTGGTGATTTAGTGTGGCATTTTGATGGGTTGTGTTTGAAGAACGAAATCAAGTTACTTCCTGTTAGATTTTTGTGTGTTAGGTAAAAAAAATTGTGTGTGGTGTTTTGCAAAATGTGTTTTAGTCAATTGAAAACTGAGTCAAACACTGAGAATTAGTGTATGGTTTTGCAGATTTGGTGTGGGGTTATGATGTTTGGAAGACATGTTTAGAAAATTGTGTGACAAGCAAAGATTTAGTGTGTAAGCAGTTGAAAAAAACTGTAAAAACATTGTACCATGGTTGATATTTTAACAGTTTTGAAGCATAGCAGGTGTCCATGTAAGCATCGAAAGAGCAACCAATTTCTATTATTGTAACGGCTTTGGTGTGTTCATTAATTACAACTATGTCAGGTGTATTTGGTAAGTTATTTATGGCAGTTTCCAATGTAGCGCACTGTTCGTGTGGGGGGGAGAACCAGTCTGTCTTGATCTTTTCGTTGTGATGAATTGCAGCAAAGGTGGCATTGTCACGGAGCTCCTTCACTGACAGTGCAACGATACGGTCGTGGCGCGCGATGTACAGTCCTTTGTATGCAGCGCAGCCATTAAGGATGTGCGCGATCGTCTCCCTTTGCTGGGTGTGATGTTGCAGACAAAACGGCTCATGTGCGGATGGAAACCATGTTGCTAAGTTGGACTTTGTTGGTAGTACCTGAAGACGAGCTTTTATTGTAAATCTGTGGATGTCATCTTGTAGGGCTGTGTTTTTTAGAACTGTGTACTGTGAACTGTGTATAACTTATTGTTGATTTCCAGTGACTGTCCTAATGTGTCCCTCCAGCGCAGTTGGACATTTGCACGGTTGCATAGGTCATTCAGGTCCAGCCAGTCCGAGCGCACGCCGAAGCCTGGTGTGTTGGTGTCCAATTTTCCATTGGCTTTTCTTCTGAACCCGAGGAAGCTGGCGTCATCTGATGTAACAGAAGTGAGGCTCGGGCAAGCTCACGCACGGCTGCGTCACCATTGTTTAGCATCCTTAACAGGTTGCGTATTCTGTCGGCAACATACACCCACTCTGTGTGAGGGACACCCAGCCCTCCATCTCTGGCCCTGTGAAACAGAACGTCTCTTGTCCAGTGTGTGTTTAGTCCCATCCAGCGTCTTACTAGGCCTACAGTCTTATTATTCAGCTCATTTAAGATGCATTTAGGGATGTGGATGTTTGCAAAGAGATGCTGTTTCACTAGTTCACATTCCTGAATTTGCATAAAGACATAAAAGCATAATACATAAAAGCATAATAGAAAAGCATGTTTGGCGAGGTCTCTGGCCATGGTCCTGAAGGGCTTCGCGGAATCGTGCCGGAGTCGACAGCGCAGGCAGGAGTCGGGCAGGATTCCGCCATACACCCCCTTATTCTTTAACTATGGAAGAAGGGAGGCGTAAGGGGAGGTGGTGGGTTGCGAGCGGAGTAACACCGATGCTGCAACTTCGGCAGGTAGACTGCGAATAAATAACCTGACTGATTGAAGAAGGAGGCGTGGCAAATTCCGTCACGCTCCTCCCGAACTTCCGTTTGTAAAACGTCATTTCACTAGTTCACATTCCTGAATTTGCATAAAGACATAAAAGCATAATACATAAAAGCATAATAGAAAAGCATGTTTGGCGAGGTCTCTGGCCATGGTCCTGAAGGGCTTCGCGGAATCGTGCCGGAGTCGACTGCGCAGGCAGGAGTCGGGCAGGATTCCGCCATACACCCCAAAAATTGCATTTGAAGATGAAGGACCCTATGGCCAGAACCACGCTGAGCAAATTCAATGGGAGTGCGCGAGGTGCGCTTCCTCAGATCAGAGATGTGATCTGATATATGAGTGATAGGCGTCGGAGGACCACCGGCCGAGAGTTTTGAGGGCTTGATCGGACAGACCGTTATTTGCCGCAGTGGTGGCTGCACCAATCCTAAAGAATAAGTTGAGTAACGGTCTGCTGGGATTCCGACTTGCGTTAGAACAGCTTTGAGCTGCATTTGAAAACAGAAGCAAGTGACGGAGCATCCGTCATCTGTATCAAATGGGGGATCTAAAGGGGATGCGATAGAGGAACGACTTGAATTAAGACAGCCAGGGGCGCCTGTCGTCTATGGCAGATGGAGGTCTAAGATGATGCAAATGCCAATCTATGAGTTGACATGCAAAACAGCAAACTTGTTTGGCAAGATCCCTAACCAGGGTGAAGGAGTGCTTAGCGGATTGGTCAGACCACCAACCGCGGTGGTGGCTGGACCAATCCTGAAGTAATGGGAAGCTTGAGAGCTAACTTAACAGGCATGCACTTGCACACATACTGTAACATGCACTTAACATGACATGCAGGGCAATGAGCTAGCAGTTGCAGAGCTCGGGGTCAGTGCAGGGGAGTACAGCTTGCAGTTGCAGAGCTCGGGGTCAGTGCAGGGGAGTACAGCTTGCAGTAGCAGAGCTCGGGGTCAGTGCAGAGGAGTACAGCTTGCAGTAGCAGAGCTCGGGGTCAGTGCAGGGGAGTACAGCTTGCAGTAGCAGAGCTCGGGACCAGTGCAGTGGGAATAGAGGACTGATGTAGTTGCTGATGCTCATGGCATGTGATTCGAAGATTTGTTAGTGATTCATAAAGTTAACATTCCAAATTACGATCTACAATTCTGCTGTTTGGCAAGATCCCTAGCCAGGGTCATGGAGTGCTTTGCAGGGATCTTGCAGGAGTGTACTGCGCTGGCAGGAATCAAGCAGAATCCATGTCATGTTATCACCCCAAAATATGCAACCCAATTGAAAAGACCCTGGCTAGGACCGTGTAGGCTATAGATAAGGTGATATGAAAGGTATCTAAGGCGCCTAGAGTATTCTACTACTCGGGTAGACCGTTATTTGCCTGAATGAAACCTAAACGGTCTGTGCCAATACCAATATGCGTTGGTAGATATCCGAGTTGCCCTTAAAACCAATGAGGGTTACATGTGCAAAAAATGTCAAATATATGCTATAAGGGGATCTTAGACATTACATAGCATACACATGGTCTGAATATAAGGATAGTTACTGAAAGGTGATAAATGGGTGTTACAGGTTTCTACTTTGCTGTATTAAGTTTGTAGAGAACACTGAGCTACCTAGCAATATGGTAGCCAATCTAGAGAGTAAATATGAACCTGTAGCAAACACTTAATAGAGGCAGTTTGCATTCAAGAGCATGAGAAGAAATTTAGAGAATGAGAGCAAGCGGCTAGGCTGGAGTAGGTTAGGCATTGACACGTAGATTAGTACAAGTGAAGAGCCTGAAGAGCTATCTTGAAGCGAAAACTGATTAATGGATGTTAAGAAACCCATGCTTGGCAGAGTCTATGGCTCAGCCAAATTGCTCTGGGGGGATCGTGCAGGAGTCACTGTGCAGGCAGGAGTCAGCAGGATCCGTGTATACAGCCCAAAGATGAGGGCAACTAAGGCACCTTAAAAAATGAAGCAAAAGGGTTTGTAAAGAGCAAACATGAAGAGCGGAAAGAGAAGATTGACCTGGGTGTGATCTGGAAAACATTGTTAGAAGGATGCGGTGACCAGTGTTTCCCACAGAATTGAATTCCAATTGTGGTGGTTGGTTTGCAGAATTAACTTGAATGGAACAGTTTATCAAATTAGCACAGTGTGGTTATGATGCTAACCAGATTTAAGCACAATTTAATACAACCTGGAAAATCATTGTGTGGTGGTCAATGTTGATATTGTGGTAGGCCGCTACAAATAAGTCAATGTATGGGAAACACTGGGTGACCCCATGGGTGGTGGCACCAATCCAGGGAAAGAGGGGTGAGGGAGAACCAGGGACGCGGTCCCTGGCTGGGGAAGAGACACGGGCACGAACGCGGTTCACGCCGGTGGGAGATGATGGGGAAAGGGAAAAGGTAGCGACGCGGTCGCTATAGGGGAGGGGGAGGAGGTTGCACAGCACCCTGGGTCTGCAAAGAGAAGAGGCTTGATTAGCTGGAATAGAGAAAAGAGAACGCAGTAGTGGAAGGCAAGGTAGAGGGCTGCACGCGGGCACCCATAACTTGCTGGGTTGACAAAGCATGTTGCATGGACAAAGGGAGAGATGCTGGAGGAACGGAGCTCCACACTACGGCACAGGTGCTTGGCTGATTGGCTAGCAGGAGGGAAAGAAAAAGGATTGAGCTCAACACTCTGACTGAGGACAAGTTTCAGGAGAAAATCGGGAAAGTGTTGGCCTTGATTTGAAATTGTTTAAGAATGTATGTTTCATTTTAGCCAACACCTATCAAGCAATTCAAAATGAGCAAATTACATTTAGCCACGAAGTACAATGGAGACGATAGCAGTCTAGTAGTTGTAGGCTGTTGCTTACAACATGCTTTGATGATACAGGCCTAACACCCCAGGATAGTGCATATAATTACATAGAGTTGTGGTAATTGAGTTTGAGTAATCCAGGGATAGCAATAGCGCCAATTTAGCAATATGAGGTGCTATGGAAACCAGGATGTAATTAAGATACTGTAGCTAACAGCAAGAAAAGTGGTGAGCAGCACATTATTAGAGAGGATTCCAAGGAACAGCAGAGCTACACGCTGGTGTAGGTGCTTCCATGGTCAGCTTAGGAGTGTAACAGAGCAAAGCTACACGCTGGTGTACCTGTGCTCCCATGGTAAGCTAGGGAAGGCTTTAATATGCTGGCACTCTCAACACAGAGGAAGGCGAAAAACTCCCAAACACTTTAAAGGAGAAAAAATTCCTTCCTTGCCCTCTTAGCAATGAGCGACAGAGCAACAGCTCCTGTGTATCAGCTGCCTTACGGCCAAAGCCGGCATTGAGGTGGGGGTAAAAGCGGCAAAACTGACCTCAACTCCGCATCTCACACACACTGGGACTCCATATTTGTGCATGTCTGTATCAGAATGATACCAGAATGTTGCGGCACAGAATCTGGCCGAATGACAGTTCAGCTTGGTGTTCATTAAAGGTTAGCATCATGAACACCGCAGCGCAATGCGTTCAATACTAATGCATATTAAACTGTTCTTATCACAAATCAAATGCCGAGATAAGACTATTTAAACAAGCAAAGTGGTAGCCGTCAGCAACATGTGGATGTGTTAGCTGTAGAACGCAGCTAAGTTTGTTAGCTGTTTGTTATGTAGGTCTACTACTGATCTTTAATGAGATAGAAACTCGTCACAGCAAGTGAGACTTTAAAGTTATTATTGAAATAATGTAGCAAGAATTAGCCTACAAACTAAGCTAGAACCCACTGCATAGCCCACGGTGACACACACTGACTAGTAGGGGTAGGCTAGTCAGTAGCCTACTAAAATCAAAACAGTAGGCTAGGTAATTTTAGCTAACGTTATACAATTACCCTTGGCAAACGGCAGCAGTTTGTAGCCTAGTACCAACTTCATGTGTAGGCTAACCATTAGCCATCTGCAATGAGGGAAGCTAGTTGCTTGCTAAAACAAACAAAGTGGCAAGAGATGTAACGTGTTAGAAGTTACAAGCTGGGACCCATGCAAATCACGGAATACAGGCACATTGGCTACTGAAGCAAATTTGAGTGACAAACAACTTAGGAGACAACACGTTGGTTAACACAATTCCAAGCAAACTTTACCAAAGAACCACGAAGGACTGGAAGCCTGATTTATCAGAAATGTCACGTCTATATAACATGGCCGCTTGCAATGTTCAAGTGTGATTCACGGGATATTTAGCCTACACTGACTTCAGTTCACCCTATGCCTCTAGACAAGAACTCCGTGAGCCTGTAACTATTAACACGGCCAATGTGACCGAAGTTGTTAGCTAAAAACAAGTAAGGCAAATAGCTAAACAAGTGCCTTCATCTAGTAGGCTAGCCTACATGTTTGTGACATGCATCTCAACATTCCGCAGGAACGAGTGGGCTTTACAAACAGCTCTAATACAAAGCAACAAGATAAGAACTACCTCCCTGCAGTAGTTTCCCACGCAACCTAGACCATGAAAGTCTGTAACACATAGTGGGCAGCAAGTTCTGCTTGAGACAGGCGAGCAAACCGGTAGTCACTGCGAGCGGAGTAACACCGATGCTGCAACTTCGGCAGGTAGACTGCGAATAAATAACCTGACTGATTGAAGAAGGAGGCGTGGCAAATTCCGTCACGCTCCTCCCGAACTTCCGTTTGTAAAATGGATGGCTTGTCTTTAATCTCACTGCCCATGATGGAAAAGGAGGATGGCTTGTCTTTCTTGGCTTGATACCACCTGTTACCTCCACTGCGTCTCTCATAGAACACAGCACACTTGGTGTTTTTCACCTCTAGTCCGGACCACCGCAGAAATTCGTCCGTGTGGGAGAGCATGGTCTTGATCACTTTCTCATCCCTGGATGACACCTGGACGTCGTCTGCATAGGCCTGGACAGGGTTTGGTGATCTGATGTGCGGGGGGGAGCAGAGACACAGCCACTTGAGCCACTGGTTAAGGGCTAGAATGAAGTTTACTGCACTCCATGGGCAGCCTGTCTTGATGCCGGTTCTTAGTTGGATTGGGCTAGTCAGTTGGTCTCCACAGATCACCTGGAAAAAGGAGTTTTTGTAAATGTCCTTAATCATGTTGATATACGGTTTGGGTAGGTGAATTTCGTCCAAGGCCTTAATCATAACGGCATGCGGCAATGAGCCAAATGCATCCCGGAAATCTAGAAAGACTGCATAGAACTTGGTGGATTCATGTTTAAAATCATCAATTGCTGTTTTCAGGCAAAAAACGTGCTCATTCATGCCTTGACGGTTAATATAGGCTTTTTGTTTTTCCGACAAGATGTTCATTTCGCAGAGCCATGGCAGGATGCGATTCAGAATGCACTTCATAAGGACTTTGTAGACGGTCGGGAGTAAAGAGATGTCTCTCCATGTTGCTGGGTCGTCAGGTATATTGTGTTTTTTAGGGATTCTGTGGATAAGGGCTCCTTTCCACGAATTTGGTATTTTTTCATTAGTCAGACAAACATTAAATATTTGCGTTAGTGCGATACATGTCCATTGTTTCGTGGATTTAAGTGTTTCGTACGTAACTCCGTCAGATCCACACGCCTTGTTGTTTGGTAGAATTTCGATCACCCTTAAAACCTCCTGAGATGTAAACAGCGAGGTATTCGGTGTTTCGGTAGGGGGATTTAACTCTAGCGCATCTAGCCAGGGGGCCGTGGCAAGGCGTTCACAGATGGTATCTGCTTGGTTTTTATCGCAGTAGTAGTTATACACTCGCTCTGTATCATCCGTGCTTGGTGGATGTTCTGGGAAGATGCTGTTATTAAGGATTATTCTAATAGCTTTGCTCTTGTTTTTATTCCAGAGGTAGGCAATTTCATCGCGGCCTACCTTTCTGGGGAGCCTTTTCTGCTGCGTCTTCGCTGTTCTGTTGAGCGCTGGTTGAATGACCTCCCGCGTAAAGCGCAGCTGTTTCTCTATCCAATCCGTCAGGGCCTCCGATGTTCTGTCTGTTGGGGGTTTGTCAGTGTTTGGCAGTTTGTTGAGAATCCTTACTGTGTATTTGAGAAGAGGTATTCCGTAAAGTCTGCCGTTTCGATGGTGCGCAGACAACGTGCCGTTTTTGTGGTATATTCCATTTAAGATCGCCAGTTTATTCCACTTTGTCGGGTCTGTTCCAGTAAATGTTATCCTCTGTCTGTCGTCGATCAGCTTCGTGTCTAGGATTTTCCTGGAAGCTCTTTCCTCTGCTTCAAACTGCAACCATATTCCTCAACAGAAAGTAGCTGGATGTAGTTGTCAAACTTTCCCAGGTTGTCTGTTCCTTCCGCCAGGTGAGACACCGGGTGAGACGCCGGGTAGTAGGTGCGCCATTGTTGTATGTATATTTTGCCAGATTTGCGGGCTTCTTTCAGGGTCACCTTCAGAGTTGTTATTAAGCACATTATGAAGAGTAATCTTAGCTGCATATTAAACATCTTTTTCTGCGTTTTCGGCGGCAGTTACGACGGGCGAGATGTTTTTAGTGTTTGCTGTGGGCCAGCTTCGGGCCGGCGTCCGCCATTACCCACGCACTCACACACACATAGTGTCCCACACACACACACATAGTGTCCCCCACACACACACACACACACACACACACACACACACACTTATTCACACACACACATACACTCACACACACATAGTGTCCCACACACATACTAACACACACACACAAACACACTGACACTGTAAGTGTTACTGAGGGCTGTATGAGAGGAAGCGCTGATACGGAGTGTTTCTATGTGCAGAAAGTGAGCGCTGTGCTTTGCCATGTTGTGGGGAATTTACTAAACTGTCACTTCGTTACGTAAACAACGCTCATCACCGTCCGTCCCCGCCCCCTCTACAACGCTAATTGCCCACAGCTGAACCACAAGCGCAGTTGAATAGAGTTAACCAATTGCGACATTAAAAAGAATCAAACTTTAGCGATCATACATAATAATAAGATGTCAACGAGCAGCGACATACAGAGTAGGCCTAGTATGTCTCTCTCATGCCCTCATATGTAGCTGTCTGTCTGTCTCTCCTAGGCCCTCATATGTAGCTGTCTGTCTCTCCTAGGCCCTCATATGTAGCTGTTTCATCCCTGTCTACTGTGGATTGTTTCCACCCAGCTTCCGTGGTGTGGTGAGTAGCTGCACTCATAATATGAGGTCCATCACATCACACATCTGTCTCTCTCTCTCACACACACACATTACATAGGCAGTGGCGCAAATGCCTGTATGTCCTATAGGCTAATATGTGATTCCCTATGTATTTTGTATCTCCTTTTTATACTATTTATTATGTAAGTGTATGATATGGACTTGTGTCTGCAATAAAGCTTCTATAAAGAGGCTGCACACAAACACACACACACATACACACACACACACACACACAGTAATACATCACAGCCATCACACTCCAGACCAGAGTTTCCGCTAGAAAAAAATGGTGCCGGTCAAAGTGACCGGCAGAGGTTTCGTTTTCCGGACATTTTGACGATATGCCGGTCAAATATATTATCACTTCTTAATTAGTCAAATTGAGGAAAACTGGAGACAGGCTACTTAAAGATTGACATAATCAAGCTAGAAGGCAACATGTTCATTAGCCTAACTTAAACATGCCTAACAAGATCTAGCCAGTATCTTTTCATGGACAGCAAGAGTCCGCTTCGTTCGTTGTTTTAAAAAGGCTACGTTGTTTGTTGCTGCTACCCACGTTATCTCCAGTGATGACTGTTTAACTTACACAGATGTGCACATACAAGAATGAGCGCTCACACCACTACCCCCTAATGCCTCTTTATTTGATAACAATAAATTAAGAAATGTTTCCTATTCTGGGAAATGTTTAGTTTTTTTTTCTTTCGTCCGCGGTTCAATGATAGGCTACCGTTTAATTGTGCCAGAAATTATCCGCGGACCAGTAATCTCCTCGTCGAGGAGGCCCTTAACCCTGCAGATCATAGACAGAGAACGCATAGGCCTACTGTAGCCTATGCTTTGGGTAAAGAACACTTTGCATGTCCAGTATAGGCTACACGGAGAATGACAGTGTCTTGGAGCGGCCGCATCCCCCGCAACTCCACTTCCAATGTCACTGATTCCGACAGATACGCCCGACACTTCTGCTTTTTATCTGGTGGTGGTGGAGTTGACCGGACATCTGAGGCTTCAGACGTTACCAATTTATCATCATCCATCGCGTCTGGCCTCTGAAAAAACTTTTAAGGCTAGTCTACCTGGGCCTGGCCATGTTTGAACCGCCTCACTCATTTGTTCGTTGTGCATGGACGCTTTAAGCCGCGTGCACTTCCTATTTGAAATGCAGCAAAGGCTATGCGTGTTGTTTAATAGTTTACTTTTCAAACGGTAGAGCCTGTTCATTTAAAAACATAGACAGAGGATGTATAATATAGG
>NW_027468664.1:342500-357500 GCF_046254945.1 Alosa pseudoharengus | reverse complement strand
CGAGATGAGTGAAATAAATGTTTTTTTAAGCTGCCATCGCCATAGGCTACTATTTGCTACGATATTCACCTGTTAGAAATAGAACAAGTTTCGTGCATTGGATTAGGCTATCAAATCGCTCATTTGAACAGTAACAGTAATCCACTTCATTCGTGTTTTTAAATATAGTTGTTTCTGGCCTACCCACGAGAGGTTCAGTTTGTCAGTTTCACTTGCGCAGACACGTAGGCCTACATTGAAACCGATAATAGCCTGCTGCAAATTAACAGACAGAAGCACGGCAGGGCACGCCCCAAATGAAAATGAATGAATGGAACCTCGCTTCTCGCGTCAGTCAGGAAAAACACTGTTCACCAAGTCACGATGATCAGCTATCCAGCAGCAGTGTGTGATCTTTAGCCTAGGCTGAGTGTAATCGTAATGTCATGTCATGTATGACAACTAATATGGCCTGGCAATACTACATTGATATAGCAGCGGCCATGTCTCCAGGCATTTTGGTGTTAAAGTTAACGTTAGTTTGCTTTGCATGTGAACATGATGTGACTTGCGATGTATGATACGAAACAGTAGCCTAACATTCCCTTTGAATTAAAATTAGTAGCCTATTACAAATAATTTAGATATTAAAATGATATAGCAAATTATAGCCTAATGACATACTACAATTATAGCCTTATGATATACAGTATTAGAAAAAAAAGTTGAGTCCTCGACGAGTCATCGCGAGTGCGAATGCACGAGTCCAAGTCCAAATTCGAGTCATTCAGTGCTCAAGTCCAAGTCAAGTCACGAGTCTCTAAATTTAGCTAATGACTCGGACTCGAGTACTACAACACTGGTGTTTACTTATTGGTTATAGTGTGTAAGGGATCAAGACTCTCCTTAACTATCTCTCACACACAAATTTCTCTCTCTTTCCCTCTGTGCAGCGTTATGTGGATGGGGGCATTAGTGATAACTTGCCCCAGGCAGGGCAAAAGAAAACCATCAGCATCTCTCCCTTCTCTGGCGAGAGCGACATCTGCCCCAGAGACAGCTCCACCAGTTTCCATGAGCTGTGCCTCACCAACACCAGCATCCAGATGAACCTGGACAACATGTTCCGCCTCAGCAGAGCCCTGTTCCCCCCAGAACCCACAGTATGTTCTCACCTGGAACCCACAGCAGGTTCTCACCAGTCCTCACCAGTCCAGACCAGAGAATGCGTTTGTTCTCACCTGGAACCCACAGCAGGTTCTCACCAGTCCTCACCAGTCCAGACCAGAGAATGCGTTCATGAGCCTGTTCAGAATTGTTTGAACATTGGTGCTATCTAGTGAACCAGCCCACATTTCCACCAGTTTTAATGAGTTAATGATATTTACACATGAGTTAATGATATGCACACACGAGTTAATGATATGCACACATGAGTTAATGACATGCACACATGAGTTAATGATATGCACACATAATGATATGCACACATGCACACACGAGTTAATGATATGCACACATGAGTTAATGACATGCACACATGAGTTAATGACATGCACACATGAGTTAATGACATGCACACATGAGTTAATGATATGCACACATAATGATATGCACACATGCACACACGAGTTAATGATATGCACACATGAGTTAATGACATGCACACACGAGTTAATGATATGCACACATAATGATATGCACACATGCACACACGAGTTAATGATATGCACACATGAGTTAATGATATGCACACATAATGATATGCACACACGAGTTAATGACATGCACACACGAGTTAATGATATGCACACATAATGACATGCACACATGAGTTAATGATATGCACACATAATGATATGCACACATGAGTTAATGATATGCACACATAATGATATGCACACCTGAGTTAATGACAGTGGTCCTGTAAAAAAGGTAGATAGACATAGACTTAGACTTTATAGAGCTGGTAAGTGCCGCACCTTCCGCTAACCCCACTGGACCTTGTTATCGTTAATGCAAGTGAATGTGAGAAAATAATTATTTTTCTGGTCCCGTTTGAATTTTACCATGAATGTCAACATATGTTGTCTGTGAATTTTTAATTGCGTTGTGTTGCAGGTCTTGGCAGAGGTGTGTGTGTGTGTGTGTGTGTGTGTGTGTGTTGCCTCTGTTTGACAGTGCGTTGGGTTGCAGGTGTTAGCAGAGATGTGTCAGAATTAGGGCTGTCAATCGAATAAAGAATTAATCTAATTAATTACATACTCTGTGATTAATTAATCTAAATTAATCACATATATAATTTTTGCTTAGAAAGCAAATGAATCATTGAATAATCAGCATTAGTGACATTAAAGTTCAAAATAAACAAACTGTTGTGAAAATAATGTTGAAATAAATTCAAAAGTGCTTCGGGAAGAAGTTTTTTTTACATCCAAATACAAGGCATTTCAGTCCACAGATATAACCTAGGGGACACAATGAAAATAAATAAACACTCCCCTCAATGTCAACACTATTTCTTTCCATTGATGTGCGACTTTAGAGTTGACAAACCCCGGTGATATGCAAATTCCTTGCTGCAGACATTGCAAAGGACTTTATTTTAATCAACACTTTATTTTTGTCAACACCATCAGGCCGTTAAAAGTAAATGTTCCAATCAATGATCTAGGCAGCACATTTTCTTCTCTCTCCTTCATTTTACAGTAATGGTTACTAACTAGAACGGCTCGGGGTCAAAGGTCATACAGAATCGATTAATCTGCGTTATTTTTTTAATCAGTTATTTTTTTAATCAGTTATTTTTTCTCAAATTAATTAATCAAAATTAATCAGTTATTTTGACAGCCCTAGTCAGAATGGTTATAAGGACGCCATGTGTGTGTGTGTGTGTGTGTGTGTGTTGCAGGTGTTAGCAGAGATGTGTCAGAATGGTTATAAGGATGCCATGTGTGTGTGTGTGTGTGTGTGTGTGTGTGTGTGTGTGCGTGTGTGTGTTGCAGGTGTTAGCAGAGATGTGTCAGAATGGTTATAAGAACGTTGTGTGTGTGTGTGTGTTGCAGGTCTTAGCAGAGATGTGTCAGAATGGTTATAAGGACGCTATGCGCTTCCTGCAGGAGAACAGTGAGTGTTGGTCTCCCCATCACACTTACCCCACTCTTAATATTAATACCCAATATTAATACCCCACTCTTAATATGAATACCCCATATTAATACCCCACTCTTAATATTAATACCCCATATTAATACCCCACTCTTAATATTAATACCCCATATTAAAGGATAATTCCGGCGCAAAATGAACCTAGGGGTTAATAACACATGTGTACCGAGTTCGACCGTTCGCTGGGATTTGTATTCATTTGTATTTGCTAGTCGAATGTAACCAGAAAGAAATCGCTATTTCTATACCACTAACAAGGCTCAAAATAGCACCACACTTACACAGTAGCATAATGAGGGTCTCTACATGTAAACCGAAGCATTGAGAACTTTGTAAGTGTACAGGCAGTTTATTAAAAAGAAACACATTACCGTTCACGTCTGGTTGATAAAATGTCCAGATCGTGCGTTTTCATGTGTTTTCGATCGTCATCTATTTCAGTTCTATTCATCATAGAGTTCCCAAAATCGCACATAAGGTGTGTTAGAGTGTCTATTTTCGTAATGTAACGCATGGGAACAAAAAACGCAATATTGCGGTTTTGGCACTCACAGTGTTAATATACCTTTTTAATAACTACAATTTAATGTATTCTTTAAAGTTGAGCTGGCTCTTGAGCATAAGAAATGTAATCACTGATAAATGCTTTTCATGAGTACATGACAATAAACTTGAACTTGAACACAGCAGCAAGATGGTGTCATTGCATTTTCAGCATGAGGAATGTTCACAGATCTACTGCGACGGGATTGGCCCTCTGCTGGCCCCGCCCCCGCCGATGACCCGTCATCCTGGTGCTGCTCCTGCTCAGCTCAGAAGAACTCTGTTGTCACGGAAACAACAAAAGAGTGGATTCTACGCCGGCTCCGTCTCAAGAGGACAAGGCCCCAGTGTCCCGAGGAAGAGAAAGTAGCCAACTTGCCCCCACCCATCAGGAAAGGTGAGCAGCACATCACACTCACCTGGTTACCTAGGCAACCTGCCCACACAGGCACATCACACTCACCTGGTCACCTAGGCCAGTGGTTCTTAAACATTTTGTCTGGCGACCCCACAAAAAAGTATGACGAGGTCTGGCGACCCCACTTTCCACAAACCCATTCTAAGTCCTTACTCAAATACCCCCCTCAAACGTTAACAACTAAATCAAGCAAAACCTAGAAAGCAAAGTCATTTGTTTTATTTACTCCATATGAACAAGATCCGAAAAAAAACAAAAACAATCACGATTAAACAAGTGTAGGCTGCCGCCATATCAGATCAGAGCGCTATGTGCGTATAGCGCGCGCACACACAAGCACGCACACACACATAGCCTGCAGCATTAGGCCTACAACGTTACATTAATTATATTTATGGCGATAACAATAACAATATTTTTTTATTTCCCTTTTCTGGTTTACTATCTTTAACAATTTCAATGGGAAGGGTGGGCATGCTTCCGTGAACATAGCAAGTTAATTCTAGGAGGAATGCTTTCATTTTGACAGGTTTTAAGCTCTCATTCGCCAGAACATCGCCGCAAATCACACATTGTGGGTGGTCGAGGTTATCTTTAACTTGGCAAGTGAATCCATATTTCAGAAATTCTTTCTGATAAAGCCGACGTGCCTTTTTTATTCTCACCGGCCTGTAGACTTGTCCCATCTGAGGATCACGGAGCAGACGCACTGGTAGATGGCACTTCCGAGCTTTTGTTCATTTTTTTAAGCAGCCACCTGTCCATTTTGGCTAGTAGGCTACCTATGTCTTTTGTTTTGTTTTACTTAAAATAGCGGGAACAAGTTGAGTTTGCGTAGTGGGAGCAGATAGTTACATTGTTTCTATCAGCGGACCAGTAGCCCATAGGCTGAACCAGATCTCGTTGAAAGACGAAAACATTTCTCTCTCTTCTCTTAACTGCGTAAATAAGAAAAAGGCCAATATTATTTTCCTTTGTTTCACCTAATAATAATTTCAGACTGAATACAGAAAATAATTGGCGACCCCACGGAAGTTTTTGGCGACCCCATTTGGGGTCGCGACCCCTAGTTTAAGAATCACTGACCTAGGCAACCGACACATCACACTCACCTGGTCACCTAGGCCATTGGTTCTCAAAGACTGGGTCGCGACCCACCGGTGGGTCGCAGGAGATTTTATTTGGGTCGCCAGCACAATTTATGTTGTGTAGGCTAATAGGCCTAGCTTATACCATTTAACCAGGAAAGCTATCAGTTTTCTATTAGGATATAGTTTGTTTACCACAGTCACGGCCCTAGAATAGCTCTGAAACTAGGGGCGAACGCGCCGCAGAGGGGGCAGCGTGCATCTCACTCGCAAAAAGGAACATTTCTGTGGGGCGCCTGCCATGGACCTCGCAGTTGCAAAATCAGCATGAACATTAACGGACAGCTGCTTCCGTTGACCGATTAAAATCTAGTTACCATGCTGTCAACTAAAGCACACATCCTGTAACGGGCATGGCTATTAAATTTGCGTCAAAGGCTGATAGTTTCAATTGTAGATGCACTCTTTAAAGTTAATAGCAGCCTCCTCACATTCCTTATTATTTCGGATTTAAAATGCACACCAGTGCATTATATAAGGCTACAATTTAAATTGACATTTTAAAAGCTATTATTTCCTCTTGTTTTCCACCTCTCAAACTCTACTAGGCTACAGTAAAAGCGCATTATCTTTTGGCTATTGCGCAAAAGCCTCTTGTTCTGATATGTATTCATTTCACATTCTTTCAACAACATAGCTTGTCACAACATCAATACACAGCCTTAGTATAAGGCCTACAAACACTTAACTTGCGGATTCAACTTTCCAAAGAAACCTCCAGAAATAGGCTACAATATAACGACTTGAGTTATTTGCTATGTTTACATCGGAATTAACGCTGTTATGGATCCATTTCTCTGCAACGCAACGTACCCTACAACATTTCTCTTTAGATATACAGGAACAGCTTACTATGTTGAAGAGTGACGATTGCGTAGAATGCAAGAATATCACCAAACTCTCAAATGCGCATCAAAACGTTATCTTTTAGGTAACTTTCCACGTTGATGGTGCCCAAAACGCAACACAACTGTGTTCAAAGCAGGATGAGGAAAACCTGAGGTTGTGTGTTTGTACAAAACTGAGCGAGAATTTTATAGCTTTGAAAATATTTAACATTGTTTCATGTGTAATTGAGATTGCAGAGTTGTGGGAAACTGAGTCAGTGCATCACCAATCCCTGTAATAGTAGTGGTAGTAGGCAAGACATAGGCGCTATTACGTATCTAGATATGGCACTGTAGAATGGTTAGGGGGGGCATATAAAAGTTTGAGAACCTGTGGCCTAAAACAATATTGGTGGTTGCATGTTAGATCTGAAGTGAAATGGGTTGCGATGGTCTGTCATTTTTAAAAAGTGGGTCCCCAGAAAAAAAGTTTGGGAAACACTGACCTAGGCAACCTGCCCCCACTCATCAGGAAAGGTGCGTAGCACATCACACTCACCTTGTCACCTAGGCAACCTGCCCACACCGGCACATCACACTCACCTGGTCACCTAGGCAACCTGCCCACATCACACTCATCTGGTTACTTAGACAACCTGCCCCCACCCATCAGGAAAGGTGAGCGACACATCACACTCACCTGGTCACCTAGGCAACCTGTCCACACCGGCACATCACACTCACCCGGTCACCTAGGCAACCTGCCCACACCCATCAGGAAAGGTGCGCAGCACATCACACTCACCTGGTCACCTAGGCCAGGGGTCCCCAACCTTTTATGTACCATGGACCGGTTTGATTCCCGTTTTTTTTTCACGGACCGGTGGGGGGGGGGGGGGGTTTCGGGGGTTCCATGTTCCGTGTTGTGCATGCATTACTTGAAAAGAACTAGCTGCAGTTATGTATGAACAGTGAAGGTAACAAACTCTTTGAGTGAAAATTTAACAATATGAACTATAAAAATTGAACAACTTGAAGCTACATCTATCATGTGTGAACATGCTTAACAAAATATGGTAACAAAACATGGGAACTAAACATGCATTACGAATATAATCAGTGGGAGCCCTGTGCTTGTTTCCCTGCAACAAGAAGGTTCCATCTGGGGGTGATGGAAGACAGTGACACCCTCAGTGTGTTTGAAATGTCCAGTCAATTGCGCAATTTGGTCTTAGTTGCAGTCATTGCCAAAAACCTGGCCTTGCATAGATACGTGGTGGGAAATGGTATCAACGTTTTTTAGCGCTTTTATGGCTATAGCGGGATATTCTGCTTTGGTTTTCATCCAAAAACCCGCCAGAGAGGTTTCCTCATAGCCTACACACTCATTTGCAATTTCGATCAACTGCTCTTCCTCCTGACAAGTTAGGACTATTCGGGATATTGACAAATGGGTTGCGGACCCACTCATTGGTTTGCCGTGGATCTTTGGAGGATGGGAAGTAATGCTCAAACTCATTTGAAAGCGCAACAAGGTGATCGCGCACCAGCTGCGAGAGAAAGGGCCCTGCCTCAGTCTCTCCCAAAACCCCCACTACTGTTTGGAACATATCAAATACACCCCGATCCACTCGTACCCACAAATCAAGCTTGGCTTTAAATGCAGCGACTTTATCTGCCAGTTTAAAGACAGTCGTCATTCTCCCCTGCAGTGACAGGTTGAGGTCGTTAAGCAACCCGAATATGTCACACAGGTAAGCGAGTTTTGACACCCAGCCCTCATCACTAAAATATGCAGCTAACAGTGACTTTTTTTCTGTAAGAAATCTCTGCAGCGGCTCTCGCAACTCAAACACTGGCCAGTGACCTGCCACCAACCAACTTGGATAGCGTACTACGGTGACCCGTTCACCCTCTCTAACAACTGTGCCTCAATATCCTCTGACATATCATCAATTCGCCTATGGACAGTGCTTGCAGAAAGCGGTACCTGAGCTATTTTTTTAGCTGCAGCCTCTCCAAGGAGTTCATTGCACATGCCTTTACCAGCAGGCAGAATGAACTCTTCCCCAATAGTAAAGGGCTTCTTAGATTTAGCAATCTGCTAAAAAATGAGGCTTTTAGCGCAGCCACGTTCACCGATGTGGTTGCTTTACGCACTAGTTTTTTGTCCTTCTTGCTTGCGTTTCTTACGCTCAAAGAACTCAAGGGGTTTGTCTTTAAGTGTAGGATGCTTGGACTCTAGATGTCGAATTAGCTTTGATGGTTTCATTGCTTCGTTTGACAACTTATCGCCAAATACCACACAAAGGACTTGGTGCATGCGATTCACCGGTCTCTGCGAAACCATATTTTAAATATGACATAATATTGAATGACCGCTTCTTTTTCTTTGAGGTATCTGGCTCACAATCGTCAGTGGGTATTATTGCAAATGTGACATTATTGCGAATTAAATTGAGTTTATTTAGTTTGCATGCATTTTTTTTAACCTCGTCGTAGGCTACGGCCCGGTTAGGAATGTCCTGCAACCCGGTGGTTGGGGACCGCTGACCTAGGCAACCTACCCACACCGGCACATCACACTCACCTGGTCACCTAGGCAACCTGCCCACACCCAGAAAAGGAGTGAAACCAAATCTTCAACTCTTAACCTACCTTCCAGTCGATGTATCCGGCCCAAGATGGCATAATACATCACAAACTCTACTGAAGTTACCTTCACTTATAACCCACATGGGTGTTGAAGTTACCTTATAACCCACATGGGTGTTGAAGGGTGTTGAAGTAACCCCACATGAGTGTTGTGACTTGACAGGCTGTCATTGCTATTTTGTTTTTGTACACACTTCTAACCTGTTGTCAGACTGTCTTCATGCAATGGCTTATGGGATTGGTCATCACATTGCAATGGCTTATGGGATTGGTCACCTTCACATTGCAATGGCTTATGGGATTGGTCATCACATTGCAATAGTTTATGGGATTAGTCATCACATTGCAATGGCTTATGGGATTGGTCACCTTCACATTGCAATGGTTTATGGGATTGGTCATCACATTGCAATAGTTTTTTGGGATTGGTCATCACATTGCAATGGCTTATGGGATTGGTCACCTTCACATTGCAATGGCTTATGGGATTGGTCATCACATTGCAATAGTTTATGGGATTGGTCATCACATTGCAATAGTTTATGGGATTAGTCACCTTCACATTGCAATGGTTTATGGGATTGGTCACCACATTGCAATGGTTTATGGGATTGGTCACCTGGTTGATTTCATGTGCCGCCTAGCAAGTGAGAGTCCATAATGTGCAATAGAGTTGACATGCGCAAAAGACTATAAAGTCGTTATTTATAAAACTAGCCTATGCTATCGCTATCACAGACAGTTATTTACAGAACCTCGTCAATGCACTTAAACAGTCCCTCCAGGATTTTGCGAGGATTTTTTGAGATTGTTGCGATACCTGATTTCGCGACAACTTTTCTAAAAAATTGCGATGGAAGTTGCGGTGCTTTTAGCTGTTTATTGTGGGAGGAAGTGAAAATTGCAAAAATAGTTTTTTTTTATTATTATTTTTTAATTGAGGGCAATTAAGGTTAGTAGGCTAAGACCAAAATCACACTGATCATCTTGATGCTTATTAAAAAGGATAAGTAAAGGTAAACAGTAAGGGTTACAGAAAATCAAAGTAGGCCTACTTTATTTGTGTAAATACTTTGACTGGGGGGTGATTCTCATGAAGCTGTGGTTAACATGTCCAGGTTCTATTTTCCGAAAACAATATTTTATTAATAGTAACTATGATGTTTTCTACAAAGACAGTAAAGGATACTATAGGGACAGATGTTTTTTACTATCATTATAACACTATTTCATAGCAATTTAACCAAAAATCACAGTGAATTCTCATTACCGGATCCATTATTCTATTGTTTGTTTTAATTTCATGAAAAATCCTTTTTACATAAATTGAAGAAGATTATGCAAAGTTGTGTAAAAATGTCTATATTTATGGTTAATATTTATATTAGGGCTGTCAATCGATTAAAAAAAATAATCTTATTAATTACATACTCTGTGATTAATTAATCTAAATTAATCACATATATAATTTTTGCTGTGAAAGTATTTTAAATATTTAAATGAATCATTGAATAATCAGCATTAGTGACATTAAAGTTCAAAAACTCTTTTATTATTATTTTCACTGTTCAAATAATGGCCATAATAATCTATGATATGACCTAATATGCTGAGGAAATTCAACAGTGCTTCGGGAAGAAGTTTTTTTTTCACATACAAGGCATTTCAGGGCACAGATATAACCTAGGGGACACAATGAAAATAAATTAACCCTCCCCTCAATGTCAACACTTATTTCTTTGCATTGATGTGTGACTATAGAGTTGATGAACTCCGGTGATATGCAAATTCCTTGCTGCAGACATTGCGGAGGACTTTATTTTCAACACTTTATTTTTATCAACACCATCAGGCCGTTTTTTAAAAGTAAATGTTCCAATCAATGATCCAGGCAGCACGTTTTCTTCTCTCTCCTTCATTTTACAGTCTAATTTTTACTGACTAGAACGGCTCGGGGTCAAAGGTCATACAGAATCGATTAATCTGCACTAATTTTTTTAATTAGTTATTTTTTCTGAAATTAATTAATCGAAATTAATCAGTTATTTTGACAGCCCTAATTTATATTTATGATTTTTTGCAAAAGGAAAGGTTACATTTATTGTAAAAATATTGTGTCCACACTAAATGTTCCTCATTACCGTAATGCGACTTGCCTGCCTATAAAAAGTACACTGTTCCATTAAATTAACAAGCAGACCCATGATGCATCACTTGGGACAAAAGGTTTAAAATGGAGTCAAGTTCAGTTGTTCTCTCCTCTCTCACATCATGATATTTGTGTAAATGTCATAGAATCTTTATTCTGTTACACTGTTGATTATCATTACCGATATGCTGCGATACTCAATGCTTTTAAAAATATTTGAAATTATATTTTATGATGATAAAGACAATATAAGACTTTACTATTTTGTAAAGGTTAAGGTTACATAGCTTGCTAGCATTTTGTGTTATTTGCCAACTTAGTCAAGGACATCTCATTACCGTTACTCCAATTTCTCATTACCACGCATTTTAGAGGGTAATAACGGTAATGAGAAGCTGAGTTGCGGTAATGATGTGGTGATGATCTTGATATAAGATGACCCGTTCCCTCTACTAGTCAGGTTCACCTAACATCTAATGTTCTCTCTACTAACTTTTTTCTCAGCCCGTTGTTAAAAGGCGTTAAAACAGTTGATGTGATACCGCTTTGTGATTCCGCTTTGTCCTCCCCAGATGATAATTTTTTCAAGCGTAGCCTATTTCATGTTAAATCTTCTTGGATTTTTGACTAACTTTACTGTTTTATCTACAGTTTCGCCCGGTCCCTTGATATAATTTTGCCTCGATTGTCTGGTCTGCTCTGTACTGGCTCTGTGTTTTTGACTGTGGATTCTGTCTCTGTCATTTTTTGGTGCCAAGTTTGCTTGCATGGCATACCACAACACAGGCATTATAGACCAATGATAGTGTTTTAATCAGTTGCTTGTGGTTTTTTTTCTATCTCTTGTCAATCAGTAATGTCATGTTTTCTTCTTCTTTTAACTACCATTGGTTTTCACAATGGCAATGGAGGTAATTATGAGGGCCCCATAATGGGTTGTCAAATTGGTTGTTGGAGGTACAGTAAAAGGTGCAGGGTGGCACTCAGATACCTCCCATCTGAGCCTATAGGTGACATGACCAATGTACCTGTGGCTATGTATCCGTCGGCTCCATGTACCCGTAGGCCAAGTTGAATGACAAAATGGATAACAAGGATATAACCTAGCAAATGTACAGGTGTATCTATTAGGAGAGGGAAACTAGTGGAAGAAAAGTTGTATATTGATAGAGGGTGATTCCGTCTATTGTGAAAAACATGACGAATTTAGGGATGTGGTACAATGTTGTTGGTCAGGTGCAGAAAAGAAGAAAAGAGTTTGGTCTTGGTACCAGTTGGAAAGTGTGGGGTACTGTAAGTCTACAGCACAGGAGGAGACAGATGGTAACCAGCTTATTTTGAGAACAAGAGGAGCAAACTAGAGGTTCAACAGCAATGCCTCAAGCAAAACAAGGAAAATGGATGAACTGGCATGATGTGGAGAAGAAGATCAACTGAGAGAGCTAGGGCCATGGATGCTACTGCAATTGGAGAGACATATGGGTCAGGGATGTGACTGCTTTGAGACCAGACATGACATTTTTTTTTGGAGAGTAAGCACATTGTCTACTTTATTGCGCTAACTATTGTCTTTTGATGATGTGATGGAGAAAGCCTTTGAAAGTTAAAGTATGCAGAACTGGTATCAGAGGTAAGGGAAGGTGGCTGACAAGCACACACAGTGAAGATAGGTGTTTGAGGCTTTGAAAGTCGACCACAACACTTCTGTTAGATTTTAGTATTCAAATATGGTCACTGAAAGGAGCTGAAAAAGGAAGTCAGTGGCCATGACTGAGGCCCTCATAGCAACCTGAATTGACTGAGATGTGTTAAATCTTGCTGCTGTGTTTCCAGAGTGGTAGTTGTTGGTGCCCACTCTAGGGCTTGAGGTTTGTCTGGTTATGTTGCTGATTGGATCATAAACAGCCACAGCAATGAACAGGAATGCCCAAAGAATTTGTTGGTATTTGTTGGTAGAGAACCAATCAGGAGTGTGGAGGAGGGTGGATCTGGGAAGCCAGACACCACTGTTGAGCATTCTGGAGGTGTCATGGGTTCTAATTCAACAAAACACAGACGAAGGAAGGTATCTGCTTGTAAGCCCAGTGAAATGCTCTCGAAAGCTACTCTTTTGGTGATGTTTTTTGCCCACAAAGGTTGCTTTGTTGGTGATTTTTTGGATGGTAAAAGTGCTTGGTTGTTGACTGGCCACTCTCGTAAATCCCCTTCCTGTGACACTAGCAATTTAACACCTCTCCTGTGTGTATCTGAAATTCATTTGGTAAAATGAAATCATTCTCATTACCGTAACATACATTCTCATCCTCCGTAACAGACTTTTCATTACCGTAATGCATAAAAATGCATAGATATTGTAAAGATGTTATTTCTTAAAGACAAAAATTTCTTCATTTTGTTATAATATGTTCCTTAACTGTGCCCCACGAGTGGGTTTTGTTCAAAATATATCTATAACAAAGAGATTATTTGAAAAATTGAACTTTTCAATACACATTGTATTTCGGTAATGAGAGTTAATTAATTTAAAATGGAATTTAAAATATATAAAATATACATTTTGATGTGCAGTACTGTAAATGAAAAAAAAAATCAAAAAATAGTTTTCTTACTAATGGTCTCCGTTTGTCATTTACCATATCGGTAATGAGAATTATTCTGGATCTTGCTACATTAACATTGAAATAAAGTGATATTAAATTGTTTTACTATAATACTTTTATCAGAAAATAAAAGTTCACATTCTATTCAGTCACTTAAATTAAAAAATCAATCAAATGAGGTAGATAATATTTTGATGTCAGTTTGACAGGCTTCGTGAGATTCACCCTGGGGTAATTCACAAAGCAGTAACCTTTCGTAGAACTGTCCAAAAAAGACAGCCCCCTAAAGAGATGGCATCATGTCATGGTTCAATACATTCATATATGTTGTAATTCATATTAAGTTCATATATTTTTAATAATTCATATTCTGTGAATTGCATAATTACTAATAGCCAACTACGTATCTAGTAATTTCATATTAGACTAATAGATAAACTATTAGACTACACTTTTCTTTAATGTTATTAGGCTACATTGGTGGTGTGTAAGTCTAATTGACTGCCTGCCACTTTAAGGACGTGAGAGTAGTGTAATTACATTTCTAAGTGGATTGGAAGGCTTGCATGTCACTGTGTTCGACTACGAGTGGAACTTTTTGCATAGTGCATTACGATATGTGGATTACGATATGTGGATGGAATTTGGAATGTTGTCTATGTCATTAGTTAAAATAAATGTTAAAAAAATAACTGTGAATGAAATCATTCTTGGATCACAGAAGAGGTAAATGTCTTGAAATGTTATTCATTTCTATGATTTTGGTAGCACTGCACTAACTGAGCCCACAAGCTAGCAAACAAAGCTAAAAGGACAGACCTAAACGTTTGCCAAATGGGTTGCATACTGTAGCCTACTCAAATGTCGGTAAACCAAGTAGGCCTTAATTAACTTACTTTCATAGCCTAGGTAGGTTAGTAACACCAGATTTAGAGATGCAAGTGAAGCAGATCATTAACGTTAGCCTTCTATTTATTGTCATCAAAACTGCAGAGGAGTGAACAAACAAGTTATAGGGCAGTCTCTGGTGTCTGCAGAAGTGAGTGTGGCATCTGACTCAATATTCTGCGCGAGGGACTGTTGTGGTAGGTGAAATTTCACGGGGAAACCATGATGATTGGTCAAATTTGCGAAAAAGTTGCGGTGTTTGGACAAAATTGCGAGGTTGCCCAGAATTCACGAGGATTTGCTGAATTTGCGTTAATTGTTGCGATCGCAACATAGCGAATTCCTGGAGGGACAGACTTAAACATTGCAATGACATGAAATTGCCTCAAAACTTTTTTTAAAGTATATTTTATATGTATATTATATATATATATATATATTTTTTTAAGTATATTTTATATATATATTAAGTATATTTTATATTTATATATATATATTAGGGCTGTCAAAATAACTGATTAATTTCGATTAATTAATTTGAGAAAAAATAACTGATTAAAAAAATTAGTGCAGATTAATCGATTCTGTATGACCTTTGACCCCGAGCCGTTCTAGTCAGTAAAAA